>NW_018405252.1:1381864-1383459 GCF_002113885.1 Mizuhopecten yessoensis
AACACGCTGTACACAAGGTGGTGGATTGGTGTTACTAATACGTAATACTATTTTTAAATTTGTAAATGTAGGTAATGTTTTGTTTGATACAATTATACCGGTTACTCTTGACCAGGATTTGACCAGTTGTACTGACAACCTAATACTGTTATTTACATATATTCCACCTAGTTCATCTCGTTTTTATGAACAATATGATTGTGATATTTTTTCAATTCTAGAAAACGTTATAAGTGAATATTCTGAATCCAGAAATGTAATGGTTATAGGTGATTTAAACAGTCGTACCCGTAATACAGATGATTTTATTTCATTCGACAATTTATATGGCGGTATACAGTCTCATATTGAATCCATTTTTAACTACTTAAGTGACACTGATGAAGAAAGGCTTCTGCCGATCAGAACAAACCCTGATCCAGGAGTCAACGAATTTGGTACAAGATTATTAAACCTATGTAAATCCTCGGGTCTAAGAATTTTAAATGGTAGAGACCTAGCCAATCTATCTAGTGATTTTACTTTCTGTGGTGCAAATGGAATGAGTGTTATTGATTATGTATTAATGCCATTTAGTATGTTTTCTGTTGTTAAAAAATTCATGGTTTGCGAATTTGTTGAATTTTCCGACCATGCTCCATTGCACATTTAAATACACTGTAATTTAGGAGGTGGTGATGAGTATGATGATGATGATGATGATGATGATGAGTATGATGATGACAATTCTAATGATAGACCTGTGTATAAATGGAGGAGGAGTACCAACATCAATTTATCGAATCTGTAAGAGTTAATTTAGACTTAATAAAGAAATCAGTTTTAATCAATGATGAATTAAATCAATATTCTATTGATACCTGTGTAAGTAATTTTACTGATGTTTTACTAGGGACTATGAAGCCATTTTTTCTAAGAAAACCGCCCAAAAATAACACTGATAAGCCCCCTGTTAAAGTTGACACCCACACCTTTTCTAGTTCCGAAGATAAGCCCTGGTTTAATGATCGTGTTAGAGCTCTACGTAAACAATATTTAGTTGCTTTAAAGAATTTCAACATTAACAAATGTTACTGGACACACACTCTTCTTATCCGTAAGAAAAAAGAGTACAAAATCCTGGAAAGTAAGTTTAAGAGGCAATATTTGAGCGCAGAAGGTGATATGTTGGAGTATATGAGAAAACATAACCCCGGGTCTTTTTATAAGAAATTTGGTAAGAAGAAAGCTAAAACACCAATGTGTAATGGTAATCAACTGTTCAATCATTTCAAAAACCTGTCTTCTGTACAACAAAATAATGATCCAGTCCATCATGACGATTTTATTCTTACTGATTATGACACTGTTTTTGAGGAATTAGATGCTCCTATTTCGTTACAAGAAGTAAAAAATGCTATTCGGAAATTGAAATGTNAACTGTTCAATCATTTCAAAAACCTGTCTTCTGTACAACAAAATAATGATCCAGTCCATCATGACGATTATATTCTTACTGATTATGACACTGTTTTTGAGGAATTAGATGCTCATATTTCGTTACAAGAAGCAAAAAATGCTATTCGGAAATTGAAATGTGGTAAATCACATGGACC
>NW_018405253.1:0-163 GCF_002113885.1 Mizuhopecten yessoensis
GTTGATGTAGTTACTTACTGATTAACAGACCGAGATGCTGATGTATTTACTTACTGATGTACAGACAGATATGTTGATGTAAATTACTGACTGATTTACAGACTGAGATGCTGATGTCGTTACTTACTGATGTAGAGACAGATATGTTGAAGTAGTAACTTAC
>NW_018405253.1:880-1012 GCF_002113885.1 Mizuhopecten yessoensis
CAGATGCTGATGTATTTACTTACTGATGTACAGACAGATATGTTGATGTAAATTACTGACTGATGTACAGACTGAGATGCTGATGTCGTTACCTACTGATGTACAGACAAAGATGTTGATGTAGTTACTTAC
>NW_018405253.1:2845-4957 GCF_002113885.1 Mizuhopecten yessoensis
CAGTAACTTATTGATGTTCAGACCGAGATGCTGATGTAGCATCTTACTGATTTACAAACAAAGATGTTGATGTAGTTACTAACAGATGTACAGACAGTGATGTTAATATATAATAACTTACTGATATACAGACAGTGGTGTTGATGTAGTTATTTACTGATGTACAGACAGAGATGTTGATGTAATTACTGACTTATGTACAGACAGAAATGTTGATGAAGATACTTACTGATGTAAAGACAAAAGTTGTTGATGTAGTTACTTACTGATGAACAGACAGATATGTTGCAGTAGTAACTTATTGATGTACAGTCTGAGATGCTGATATAGTTACTTACTGATTTACAGACTGAGATGTTGATGTAGATTCTTACTGATGTACAGACTGAGATGTTGATGTAGATTCTTACTGATATACAGACAGAAATGTTGATGTAGTTACTAACAGATGTACAGACACTGATGTTAATATATAATAACTTACTGATATACAGACAGTGGAGTTGATGTAGATACTTTCTGATGTACAGACAGAGATGCTGATATAATAACGTACTGATATACAGACAAAGATGTTGATGTAGTAACGTACTGATGTACATACAAAGATGTTGATGTAGTAACGTACTGATGTACATACAAAGATGTTGATGTAGTAACGTACTGATGTACATACAAAGCTGTTGATGCAGTTACTTAATGATGTACATACAAAGTTGTTGATGCAGTTACTTAATGATGTACAGACGGAGATGTGGATGTAATTACTTATTGATGTACAAACAGATATGTTGATGTATATTCTCACTGTTGTACAGACAGTGGAATTGATGTTGAAGCTTTCTAATGAACGGAAGGAGATGTTGATGTAGATAATTTCAAATGTCCTGACAGAATATTGATGTAGATACTTACTGATGTACAGACAGAGATGTTCATATAGAAACTTACTGGTGTACAGACAGTGGAGTTGATGTAGCTATTTACTGATGTACAGACAGATATGTTGATATAATTATTTACTGATGTACAGACAAAGATGTCGATGTAGTTACTTACAGAAGACCATACAGACATGTTGATAAAGAGACATAATGATGTAAAGACAGATATGTTGTTGTAGTGACCTACTGATGAACAGATAGAGATGTTGATGAAGATACTTACTGATGTACAGACAAAGATGTTGATATAATAATTTACTGATGTACAGACAAAGCTGTTGATGTAAATACTTACTGATGTACAGACAGATATGTTGATGTAGTTATTTACAGATGAACAGACAGACATGTTGATAAAGAAACATAATGATGTACAAACAGAGATGTTGTTGTAGTTACCTACTGATGAACAGACATACATGTCGATCAAGTTACTTACTGATGTACAGACAGATATGTTGATGTAGTAACTTACTGATGTACAGACAGAGATGTTGATGTAGTTACTTACTGATGTACAGCGAAATATGTTGATGTAATTATTAACGGATGAACAGACAGAGATGTTGATGTAGTAACTTACTGATGAACAGACAGAGATGTTGATGTAGTAACTAACTGATGTACAGACAGAGATGTTGATGTAGTTACTTACTGATGTACAGCGAAATATGTTGATGTAATTATTAACGGATGAACAGACAGAGATGTTGATGTATTAACTTACTGATGTACAGACAGAGATGTTGATGTAGTAACTTACTGATGTTCAGACAGAGATGTTGATGTAGTAACTTACTGATGTACAGTCAGAGATGTGGATTGAATAATTTACTGATGTACAGAAAAAGATGTTGATGTTAATACTTACTGATGTAGAGACAGATATGTTGGTGTAGTTATTTACGGATGAACAGACAGATATGTTGATGTAGTAACTTACTTATAAACGGACGGAGATGTCGATGTAGATACTCACTGATGTATAGACAGTGGAGTTGATGTAGATACTTACTGATGTACAGACAGAGATGTTGATGTAGATACTTGCTGATGTACCGACTGAGATGTTGATGTAGATACTTACTGATGTACAGACTGAGATGTTGATGTAGATACTTGCTGATGTACAGACTGAGATGTTGATGTAGATACTTACTGATGTACA
>NW_018405253.1:8131-71698 GCF_002113885.1 Mizuhopecten yessoensis
ACTGATGTACAGATATAAATGTTGATGTAGATACTTTCTGATGTACAGACAGAGATGTTGATGTAGATACTTGCTGATGTACAGACTGAGATGTTGATGTAGATACTTACTGATGTACAGACTGAGATGTTGATGTAGATACTTGCTGATGTACAGACTGAGATGTTGATTTAATTACTGACTTATGTACAGATAGAAATGTTGATGTAGATACTTTCTGATGTACAAACAAAGATGTTGATGTAGTTACTTACAGATGTACAGACAGTGATGTTAATATATAATAACTTACTGATATACAGACAGTGGAGTTGATGTAGTTATTTACTGATGTACAGACAGAGATGTTGATGTAATTACTGACTGATGTACAGATAGAAATGTTGATGTAGATACTTTCTGATGTACAGACAGAGATGTTTATATAATAACGTACTGATATACAGACAAAGATGTTGATGTAGTTACTTACAGATGTACAGACAGTGATGTTAATATGTAATAACTTACTGATATACAGACGGTGGAGTTGATGTAGTTATTTACTGATGTACAGACAGAGATGTTGATGTAATTACTGACTTATGTACAGATAGAAATGTTGATGTAGATACTTTCTGATGTACAGACAGAGATGTTTATATAATAACGTGCTGATATATAGACAAAGATGTTGATGTAGTAACGTACTGATGTACATACAAAGCTTTTGATGCAGTTACTTAATGATGTACATACAAAGTTGTTGATGCAGTTACTTAATGATGTACAGACGGAGATGTGGATGTAATTACTTATTGATGTACAGACAGAGATGTTGATGTAGTTACTTACTGATGAACAAACAGATATGATGATGTATATTCTCACTGTTGTACAGACAGTGGAATTGATGTTGAAGCTTTCTAACGAACGGAAAGAGATGTTGATGTAGATAATTGCAAATGTCCTGACAGAATATTGATGTCGATACTTACTGATGTACAGACAGAGATGTTCATATAGAAACTTACTGGTGTACACACAGTGGAGTTGATGTAGTTATTTACTGATGTACAGACAGAGATGTTGATATAATTATTTACTGATGTACAGACAAAGATATTGATATTATAATTTACTGATGTACAGACAAAAATGTTGATGTAGTTACTTGCTGATGTACAGACAGATAAGTTGATGTAGTTATTTACGGATGAACAGACAGACATGTTGATAAAGAAACATAATGATGTAAAGACAGATATGTTGGTGTAGTGACCTACTGATGTACAGACATACATGTCGATGAAGTTACTTACTAATGTACAGTCAGAGATGTTGATATAATAATTTACTGATGGACAGAATAAGATGTTGATGTAGTTACCTACTGATGTACAGACAAAGATGTTGAAGTAGTAATTTATTGATGTACAGACCGAGATGCTGATGTAATTACTGACTGATGTACAGATAGAGATGTTGATGAAGATACTTACTGATGTACAGACAAAGATGTTGATGTAGTTACTTACTGATATACAGACAGATATGTTGCAGTAGTAACTTATTGATGTACAGACTGACATGTTGATGTAGTTACCTACTGATGTACAGATGGATATATTGATGTAGTTACTTACTGATGTACAGACAGAGATGTTCAAGTAGTAACTTATTGATGTACAGACTGACATGTTGATGTAGTTACCTACTGATTTACTGACTGAGATGTTGATGTAGATACATACTGGTGTACAGACAAAGATGCTGATGTAAATTCTCACTGATGTTGATGTAATTACTGACTGACCTACATATTGAGATGTTAATATAAAATAACTTACTGATATACAGAGAGTGATGTTGATGTAGTTACAAACAGATGTGCAGACAGCGATGTTGATGTAGTTACAAACAGATGTGCAGACAGTGATATTAATATATAATAACTTACTGATATACAGACAAAGTTGTTGATGTAGTTACAAACAGATGTGCAGACAGTGATGTTAATATATAATAACTTAGTGATGTACAGACAAAGATGTTGATGTAGTTACAAACAGATGTGCAGACAGCGATGTTGATGTAGTTACAAACAGATGTGCAGACAGTGATATTAATATATAATAACTTACTGATATACAGACAAAGTTGTTGATGTAGTTACAAACAGATGTGCAGACAGTGATGTTAATATATAATAACTTAGTGATGTACAGACAAAGATGTTGATGTAGTTACAAACAGATGTGCAGACAGCGATGTTGATGTAGTTACAAACAGATGTGCAGACAGTGATATTAATATATAATAACTTACTGATATACAGACAAAGTTGTTGATGTAGTTACAAACAGATATACAGACAGTGATGTTAATATATAATAACTTACTGATGTACAGACAAAGATGTTGATGTAGTTACAAACTGATGTGCAGACAGTGATGTTAATATATAATAACTTACTGATGTACAGACAAAGATGTTGATGTAGTTACAAACAGATGTGCAGACAGTGATGTTAATATATAATGACTTACTGATATACAGACAAAGATGTTAATGTAAATACTTACTGATGTACATACAAAGCTGTTGATGTAGTTACTTACTGATGTATAGACAGATAAGTTGATGTAGTTATTTACGGATGAACAGACAGACATGTTGATAAAGAAACATAATGATGTAAAGACATTATGTTGGTGTAGTGACCTACTGATGTACAGACATACATGTCGATGTAGTTACAAACAGATGTGCAGACAGTGATGTTGATGTAGTTACAAACAGATGTGCAGACAGTGATATTAATATATAATAACTTACTGATATACAGACAGTGATGTTAATATATAATAACTTACTGATGTACAGACAAAGATGTTGATGTAGTTACAAACAGATGTGCAGACAGTGATGTTGATGTAGTTACAAACAGATGTGCAGACAGTGATGTTTATATATAATAACTTACTGATATACAGACAGTGATGTTAATATATAATAACTTACTGATATACAGACAGTGGAGTTGATGTAGTTATTTACTGATGTGCAGACAGTGATGTTAATATATAATGACTTACTGATATACAGACAAAGATGTTAATGTAAATACTTACTGATGTACATACAAAGCTGTTGATGTAGTTACTTACTGATGAACAAACAGATATGATGATGTAGATTATCACTGTTGTACAGACAGTGGAATTGATGTAGAAGCTTACTTATGAACGGACGGAGATGTTGATGTAGATACTTTCAAATGTCCTGACAGAATGTACAGAATGTTCATTTCTGTATGTACAGTAGTAAGTAACTGCATCAACATCACTGTCTGTACATCAGTAAATATCTACATCAACACCTCTGTCCTTAAATCAGTAGCTATCTTCATCAACACCTCTGTCCCTACATCAGTAACTATCTTCATCGACATCTCTCTCTCTACATCAGTAAATATCAGTAAATATCTTCATCAACACCTCTGTTCCTAAATCAGTAAATATCTTCATCAACACGTCTATCCCTACATCAGTAAATATCTTCATCAACACCTCTGTCCCTACATCAGTAAATATCTTCATCAACACGCCTGTCCCTACATCAGTAAATATCTTCATCAACACCTCTGTCCCTACATCAGTAAATATCTACATCAACACGTCTGTCCCTACATCAGTAAATATCTTCATCAACACGTCTGTCCCTTTATACAGCAACATATCTCATATCTGTCTCTACATCAGTAACTATCTACATCAACATCTCTGTCTTTACATCAGTAACTATCTACATCAACATCTCTGTCTGTACATCAGTAACTATCTACATCAACATCTCTGTCTTTATATTATTTGGTAGATACATCAACATCTCTATACAGCATTAATTAACTAAACGTTCTGCTGTACGAACTTAGGTGTTGATATAGCTACTTACATTTGATGTTTTCTTTACCTGAAAGCTTTTTGAAATTTTAAAGTTAAGGCCGTTGAAGTGCTACACAGAACATTGCACACACAATACTTATAAAACAGTATTTCTATAAAGTTAAAGAAAAACTATAGCATTACAAGAGTGTATTCAAACTCATAACCATTTAAACTTGGAAAATCATGAGGAAAAGAAAGATAACAAAGACGTTGTTTTAGGAGGGTATTTGTCTCCTGCATCCGCGAAATACCCTGAACCCTAGGTCAATCCAAGTCACGTCATCAATGTGAGAACCGGGCTGGTGACAACGAGATCTCAAGGCAGATGTTACTTAGCACAATACAAAAAACGTCAAAAAAGAAGAAAAAAGTTTGCAAATTAGCGACCATTCAAGTTATGAAATATCTTCAATAAAATTAAATCTACAGACAAAATTGATTTGATCTTAAATGATTTCTGAACACGACATAAGAAGTTTCGTTGAAAGTATTGCCAAATTATTGTTTGATAAAATGAAATGTTGTATTGTTGTTGAAACATAGGCATGCCCTAGTAATCACATTACATAATTAATCTGATTACCCTTTATATATACACTAATTGTAAAGGTTTTGACATGTTATTTAAAGATAAACTTATGCGCTTTTCAATTATGTTTATACGAGATATTACTTACAAAGATATGAAGATAAATATACCAGGAACCTTATCTTATTAAAATATATAACGAAAGTAATGATCAGATTTCCAGCAAGATGCATATAATAGTTTATTAAATCATAAATCGAGCTCAGGGATTAAACTACATCTGAAGGTGCCAGCTTTGTGTTTATGTTGTAGTATTGTATTACCTTATTTAAGATATCGTAAACCCCTCATTACATGAAATGTTCTTGACTTGTATATTCAATTGTTGGAAAGAATTCACATTTATTTAAAATCTATATAATTCATTCCAAAACAATTATTAAATGAATTGGTTGAAAATGTTGCCAATAAGGTGACGCAAGCTCAGCAGTTTTATTCGACGTGACTTCCTTACATTAAGATAACGAGTGATACGATATAGTACATTCTCTTTTCTGCAGTTTTAACATTTTTCACGATAAAACAAAAATATTAAGATGAACAAGAATCAACAACATGAGCTCGAAGGAGTTCTAAAAGGTGTAATAACATCTAAAAAAACACAACTATACTTTCGTTTGGCAGAATATGTACGATCAACTTATTTAAGTATGTCATGGAAAGTTTATAACTTGGGATAAAATTGGCGGCCATGCACGAATTTATTATTACATAATCGTTTATTATCTTACAACTCCATTTCAATTTTAAACTTAATAAACGAGTTTCATGCATTTCAGTATACACTTTTTGTATCTTAAATATATAATATACTCACTGCGGTGTTGGGCTTGTTACAGTAACCAAATGTGAAAACTTCAGAGTCACTATAGCTGTATTTATACTTTGTCGTTTATGTATAAAAATACTCAAACAACATTGTCATTTAATATTAGAAAACACTACTTTACTCAAAGAATAATTGATATATGGAATAGTCTCCCACAAGATGTTGTTTCATCTCGTAACGTATTTGACTTTGAGAAAAACATGAACGAATTCTGGAAATATCTTAAGTTGCAGTACGATCATACAGTCCCTTATATATAGGCTTATTTTATGATTACCACAATGAATTTCAAACTATATTGATGTGGATATAGCGGCAGCAATGCCTGTGACTTCTTCTCCTGAATGTCATTCATTAAGTAATAACTCCCTGAATCTCATATGAACTTTAAAAGGTCTTGATGAAATTATGGCATCACGAACATACAAGGTGTGGGATGAATGATAATTCCCGAACTATAAATTGGGTGTGTGATCATTGGTATTTTTGTAATATTTGACAAGTTTTGTGTTAATAAGCTCCAGTAAGGCAGTATATATTAAAAAGAAACATGGCTTTCATCATATCTTTCATATCAGAGTTTTAGAAATTACTAAGTTATCTCGTTTCAGGTATCTCATTGGTAAGACATCAACGGACAGCCTGTGGCTTGTAATGTTGTTATTTATCTGCATTTCGTTAAGAGCATATACACATACATAAGGTTATATAACTTTTTCGTTCTTAATGGATATGATACAAAAACTGATATTGAGTACATCACTCACAAATGACCAGTAATCATAAAATGTATTACCTGAACTGGACGAAATACATCAATAACAAGATCGCAAAGGGAAACAGGACTTTAGCTCATTCACCCCTGAAATTTCATAATGAACTATTCCAACCTTTGAATTGGAGGAGCTCAAATGCGTCTTCAGGGGTTAATGAATTAAAGGGATTTTTAGGAAGCAGGTTACTGGTCAACGCAGTCAAGTACATCCTGATTATAAAATCATCATTGCGTAACAACCGATTTAGGACTCAATTTGACAAATGACATCAATGCAACAGAGTAAGTAAAACGTCGAACAGCTCGAGAAAGAGCCCCAAATGAGAAAGTCATAAAACTCATTGACGTATGACAGGCAGTTTGATATCCTTCACAACATCCACAATGGTCTCGTCGCCATCAACAAGGAAGTTGTACCTACAACAGAGGGACAAATGTACTAGGGAAAAACAATGTTTCACCAGAAAGATCTCCATCGGAAGTTCGACAAAGCAACTCCTTTTCCAACGTACTTTCGCAGTAGTAGAAATATTTAAACCCAACCATTCCCGCCCACTAATCATTAAAAATCGTCCAAATGCTTAGAATCAGCCTAGCCAGAGGTTATTTTATTGACCCGGAGTCAGGTCAGTCTTCTGTATATGGTTTATTTATTTTTCTCATCGGTGTTTCCAGAAATTTTAACTATGTTTTTGTGGTCCCATTGGCGAGCGTCTTGTCACGGAGAGCATTTCAAAACTAACTATAGTTACCTATGAAAAACACAACAGTTTGCGCTGCGTCTTTATGTGGCCATTTTGTTACATCACGGCTGTTTCAAACCAAGTTTAGTTTCAACAGTACTTCATTCAGTAGATAAACGTGTTTAGTTATGGTTTTAGAAGTTTGCGAGTTCAAACGTATTAAATCAGTAGGTTGAATGATAAAACACAGAACTTTGCAATTGATGTCTTGTTCATCGTGCGGTTCATACTTCAAACAAGGCTATACAGGACACCGACCTTCTAAACAGAAGATACAACATTTTGAAGTTTACAACCATAAAACCAATACCTGTAAATATTCATCCTCTCCGTTGTTGGATACAATGACCCCAGAACAATATATTACTCAGTTCGTGATACTATACCACGCACATCTGGACAATGCCAACAACTGTGATCTCAAGTAATATTTCAGAGGTTGACAGATATTCATGGAGCGTCTTGATGATACTACTACCTCTAATTTGTGACTGCCGATTCCATTACCTTGAAGAATTGTTGAGAGGCAAGACTTGTTGTATCATATTGTGCTTCTCGTCTTTTATCAACTTTTTAAAAATGTTTTATACTGTAATTACTTTCCGTCTGGAAAACGGATATCTATCTAAACATTCGTTAAATTTGGAATATCGACCAAAAATTCCTATATTTGGTCTCCGGTGTACTGAGTTGGCGTATAAGAGGATTATTTTAAAAGAGACAAATTAAAAAAAAAATCCGAAATTAATTTTTACATAATTACAGTTCCTAATTACATATTCTAATGCTAATTTTCTAATCAAACAATTAAGATCGAGGGTAACCTACACAAGGGTCTGAGAGTTTTGTTACAGCTATATTCTAGTTCTAGTTCTAAATGGTACTGACCAACTTCAACAATTTGAAGATAAAATGTCAGACGAGGAGTGAAACATGGAAAGAGATTGTTTTTAAAAGATACGAGATGGTCTAATTTGCGTTTGAAAGGTGACGGCAGAGGGCTGATTTGAATAATTCCGTTGTGGGGCTCGAAATAATGTCAGGTGGGAGTTTATTCCACTCGGGTCTAGTTCGAGGGAAGAATGATGCCTTTCTGGTCTGGGTTTTTGAGTGGGGAATTTGATACGAAAACTGGTGGTTTGTTCGGGATTTTCTAACTGTAGGGATTAATCTGTCTGATTTTACGATAGCGACTTTCTGGTTTACAATGTTATGAAGCATGGTCAGACGAGCATCTCTACGTCTATCTGCTAGAGGGCGCAGCTTTAGGTGGTCCAACATTTCTGACACACTGGAGGTACGATGGTTGTACCTGTGCTTATTGAGCACATAGCGCGCTGCCCTTCGCTGGACCATTTCCAACTTGTCAATATTTGTTTGGGTGTGAGGGTCCCATACTGTACAGGCATACTCAAAGTGATGGTCGAACTAATGATTTGTATGCCTGTACTTTGGTTGATGTCGAGCCAATTTTAAGATTTCGTCTTAAAAAGCCTAGCGTAGAATTTGCTTTTGGGCAGATAGTATTTATATGTGAATCCCATTTAAGGTCAGATGATAGTGTCACACCCAGATACTTGGCCTGACTAAGATGTTCCAGTATGTGTCCATGTAAAGTATAATTATGGACTATTGGAGTTTTGTTTTTAGTCACCGACAACACATTGCATTTGTTTGGGTGGAAGATCATTTTCCCAGAGCGCTAGTTTGTCAAGATCTTTTTGAAGTGTTTCAGCATCACTGTTTGACTTGATATCTAGATATGCAATAGTGGATATATTTGGACCAACTAAGGTGTTCAGAGTAATTTTACATGTTTCACGGGTTTAGATCCACTTTCGGTAAAAATGCCACTCTGAATGATTATATATCATTTGGGATGGCATATTTACAGAAAGTCGATCAAATCTTTGGGAGTGCCATTTTTACCAAGTCATTCTTAACCCATGAAACGTGTGTTAAAGGACAGATGACGGGTGGCGAAATCGAGGCAACTTGAACAACCCAACATCTCATAGATGAAGGTGGTTTAAATTATGCCAGTCACCATTCAGGGACAAAATTCGAATTTTTGACACAAGAAGACTCGAGAAATAGAGGAAACATACAAAAGGAAAAGACAACGATCCCTTGTGACATTCCGCGCCACTGGTGCTCTGCATGGATGGGCGAGCGTTTCCAGCAAATACGACACTCGTCATTTCTCTGAACTTCAAATCCACACATGTTGGTCTATGTGAACAGTCTTGGTATTTAATTTTAGATTTCAGGTCATGGCGACAACCGTTCACTTCCTTACAACGAACATAGAACCCTCAAATAAAAACTTCTGGTCTTGTTGTCGCTTGTGGATTGGATAATCTATCCAGCAAAGTCGATACCCAGGACAGGATCTGGACAAACGAATCAACAATTGCATGTAAATTCTGTAAGCAGCATGGAACTGCATGTTACTACCGAGTAGCTTATTATGTAACGGGTATACTTCCCTATAATTAAACTGTGAACATAATGCATTTCTGTGTTCAAATATTGCACATGATTCATTTTAACCTTCCAGATAATAAAGATGTTACCTTACATGATGCAGAATAAGTTTCTGTATATGAATATTTCACGAAATAAATCTCTGTATTTCATCTTTTTATACTGGATACCTTAGTTATCTCCTTTTTTTAATGGAACTTTGCATTTGTTTTAAATAATGGCTAGGTACATGTATCATCATTTTTATTATAATTGGTCTCGGTTTTCAGTTTCAACATTGCAAGTAGATAGATGATTGATATTCCCATCTCGATTATGATGGATTTTTGGATTTCAATCAAGTGTATCACTACATTTAAAAGCCATTGTATATCTACCTTTCATCGTAGATGTTCATCAACACACAGAATCAGTAGGAATAGAGAACGGCAAGAAAGATACCAAATCATGGAGAACCTAGTGCTTCAAAGTGTGAGCATTTCATATTTCACAACTTTTACTCTTTACAACATTTCCTGTCAAATCTAGAAAATATGTTAAGTGCCGTAGAAAATGTGATCATTATAGCTCAGGACTGCCATCTCCAGTGGGCTATGAACAATTAAACCACAGTGGTTACTAATACATTCTCCAAGATATACATAATGTAGATATGTAGTTATTTTGTACAATTAGGCTGTTGTGTCATATTCATGCTTGTTTTGAATTTTTATTTTTATTTCATGCTATATACAATGAAGTGTCGAATGAAGTCAACCGATTCATCAATATAGGTAAAAATGTTATATAAATGTGTTGATGATACACATTCATGATGATGGTAGCTGCAGAGTGGGCCGAGATCAGTAGGTTGGTTTGGAACTGGTAACAATAACCAACTCATCCGCACTTAAGTTATTTGAGTAATTGACAGCCCTATTTATATTTGATGAACATGTATCTTTTTTCAAGTGTTTATATATTATTGATCTTTGCAATTGCAATTCATCCGACAGACAGGGTAGATAAAGAGTTTACCAGCTATCTGTAAATTGATCTTCTCTTGATTAATTAATAGGCAGATTATATATATATTCAATTGATCTTTTCTGAAAAAGTATATGTTTAGATCAAGTATAACTTCACTTCATACTACAAAGTGACAGAAATGTATCCATATATATCTGGAGTATAGATCTTCACTGAAGTTTTCGACACACCCTCAACATGGAAATGATTGTCAGCTGAAAAATACAAAACAGCTAGTAATGCTGATTAATGAAAAAAAAAGACAATTCTTGACCACATTATATATTCTTACTACAATTTGCAGTATAAGTTTTATTCACACTCCTTTCTAAGCACCCTTACAAGTACATACAAAAGCCACCGCACAACATAAAATCTTCCACGATTTTCAACAATGCAACACTCCAGTTTCATTCGGCGTGTCCTTTTACATCCCTCCAAAACACTTCCAAAGAATTAGCACTTCACTTTACAACACACCATATCAAATCACTTACAAGTTGTTTCTTCCAAAAAATGTTCGTTTTTTGTACTCCACACGTCTTCCAAATTCTTTCACCAACTTGCGGCCCTTAGTTGTTCAGTTCACCACACATACTACCTGATAAAAGTACTGGTCTTCCTCCATCAAATCAGATGAATATCCGCGTCTCTGGAGTCCATGATTATTTGTCTTTTGTCCATGCTGGGCTTGTAAATGTTTGAAGTGTATAAGCTGACATCAACACAGATAACCAGAAAGAAAAGAAAGTATATGCAAAGTGTGGCATAGTGTTTGGTAAAATGATGACACATCCATCCTAATGCCTATCATTTCTGCTACTTCCTTATATACCAGTCCCACATACTAACTAATCTAGGCTAGTGTGCCATCCATTTCTCATAAACAAAGTGGCTATGTTTTAAAAGGAAATAATCTTATGTCAAGACATAAGTTTTCTGGAATACACAAGTATAGTTTAATACAAGTATTAATGACTTTTTATTTAACAAAATATTCCGTAAAATAATTCAATTTCATTTTTGTAATTATATGTTCAAGTTATTGCATTTCATCAATATTTAAATGAATTAACAAATTTATGAGAAAAAAATATTTCTTGAATTTGATAGGTTACAAAATATGTTCCGTGTAAACTTCTTCGGGGGAAGAATATTTACACAATTATAGGTAAATTTTTGTAAATGAATATTTTTTTCTTAAATAAAATACGCTCAGAATACAGACAAACACTTTTCTTTATGCATTTAAACTAAAAGCTACAATAGTAGTTCCCTCTAAGTAAGCCTCTCAAACTACAGAATGGCCTCTAAAACTACAACTGCAGTATAACAAAATTCTTAACAATCTGACTTGTTCAAACAAAGTCAATTTTGTGACAGCCTGGTTTAGAAGAGTAATGGTAAAATGGAGACTACTTGGGATATAGCATAAGCTAAAAATCAAAAAAACCTTAATAAGCAGGAAATATTTCACCTTTGCAGAAAATGGATGTTCAAATTTTCTTAAGGATTGAGTGTTTATTTTTCAACATTAGAGAGGATCACCTGATTTGACTGTAATGTAGTTATCACTAATTTGACATGCATGATTTTTAAATGTAAAATTTAAAAATTAAAGTAAAACTGAAAGTATTTACAATTTCATCCAAAGCAAAATTTCAATTTTGATGCTACACAATTTCATATTTGGATATTAAAGGAAATTCATAATTCAAAAAGAAACTGTTTCATCAACTTCTGAGAATTTATATACCACCAGTAAAAAGATAAAAAAAACACCACTTTTTATGACTTATTGACTGTCTGTGGAGTTTTGAGACTATGTGTAACTTGATTGTGCTGTAAAGAACTACTCCAATTCCAATTTTTGAACCACTTATTTAAGTAATGTGAAACAAGTCTCAATTCATGCACAGTATCATTACAATATTCTCAAAACTCTCACAAGGACAATCATTGACACCCATACGGACCTCCGGCTATTTGCATGTTGTCAATACAATGACGAAATTTGTATTCTTGTAAATTGTTAGCTAGTGGCAAATAACCTTTATAAACTATTTGTGGTATACAACCATTCCGAGTACAGTCCTAATGATCTGAGCTAAATATATATCTCATTAAAACATTTCTTCTTTCTGATGTATACGAGAAATGGAAGGGACAATGGCCAGGCTATAACTAATTCCATCCACTCCGTTGTCCTTGAGTTTGTTGTCCCCCACCCCAGTTTGCATACCCACCGGTGGTATTGTTTGCCTCATTGGAACCCCAGCCTCCCCCAAAAAACCCACTACCACTGTTTGTTTGTCGTGTGCTATCAAAGCCCTGATTAGTAGCTTGGGTGTAGTTTTCCCCAACCTGTTGCTGGGGAGGTGGCATTTGTCCTTGACTTAAGACTGCTTGTGCTGCTGCTAACATGAGGTTCATACCAATGCTGTTTGCTAGATTTGGGTCGGGCGTAGGTTGATTTCCCCCGATAGTGCTGATTGGTTTCCCCCCCGTGTTTCCCCAGTTAGCCTGGTGGCCCTGGTTCCAGCCCTTGGGCCCCCCACCTCCTCGGTTATAATTTCCCTTCCCATCAAATTTGTCCCCACTATTTTTGGGTGCTGCTGTTGTGACATGAACACTAGTTGATTTGATTATGTGGTCTTCTCCGCATAAACTCCTTGCAATGGCAGGGTCAGCAAAGGTGACAAAGGCAAATGCCCGAAATGGCTTTGGAATGAACACATCAATAACTTCGCCAAACTTGCTGAAGTAAGTGTGAAGGTCATCAGCTGTGATATCTTCTGTACAACGTGCTACAAACACCTTTCTGCTTACAAACTGTTGGGCCCCTTCCTACAATATGAAAAAACGAAACAGAAATATTAACAATTTTTCCTATAAACCTTGACATGATTATGTCAATAAATGCCAATTGGTAGAATTTATGTAAGACTCCTATGATCATGAGACATGATGATCTTACGTAAACTCATGCACCCCTAAAATCTTATAATGGACTATTCCACCCTTTGAATCGGAAGAATTCAAATGTGTCTTTGGGTGTGAATGAGTTAAAGATCTTAGGAGAAATGCTCCAGAAACACATTTCCCTTGATTTGAGTCCCAAATTCAGGTTGATAAGATCAAGTTTTGGTTCTCAACACGATGTCCTTTAGTTGCTGTGATCTCAATACAATTTTGGTACTCAATATTCTTGCTTTATTATATCTACCCACAGTTTAAGGGAAATGCTTTAATAGTAATCCTTGCAATATATTTTGGATAGTAAAAAAACATCCAACTGAGAAACAAAATCTACTGCAATCTACCATTTTTTTTATTATTATCTAGATATTTCTTTTTAAAACCAATTTGAGAATACATTTTATGCTACTGATCTGAAAAATAGTCATTAGTTATATATAAATCTATTACTGTGCAATATACAGTAAGAGGTGAGAAGGGAGCAAACTCTGACACTACTACATTACAGTTATATAGACAGTTACTTACCTTGCACAGAACCCTGACACTCCTACATTACAATTATATAGACAGTTACTTACCTTGTACAGAACCCTGACACTCCTACATTAGTTATATGACAGTTACTTCCCTTGTACAGAACCCCGACACTCCTACATTACAGTTATATAGACAGTTACTTCCCTTGTACAGAACCCTGACACTCCTACATTACAGTTATATAGACAGCTGCTTACCTTGTACAGAACCCTGACACTCCTACATTAGATATATGACAGTTACTTACCTTGTACAGAACCCAGACACTCCTACATTACAGTTATATAGTCAGTTATTTACCTTGTACAGAACCCTGACACTCCTACATGACAGTTATAGTCAGTAACTACCCTTGTACAGAACCCAGACACTCCTACATTACAGTTATATAGTCAGAAACTTACCTTGTACAGAACCCTGACACTCCTACATGACAGTTATAGTCAGTAACTACCCTTGTACAGAACCCAGACACTCCTACATTACAGTTATATAGTCAGTTACTTACCTTGTACAGAACACTGACACTCCTACATTAGTTATATGACAGTTACTTCCCTTGTACAGAACCCCGACACTCCTACATTACAGTTATATAGACAGTTACTTACCTTGTACAGAACCCTGACACTCCTACATTAGTTATATGACAGTTACTTACCTTGTACAGAACCCCGACACTCCTACATTACAGTTATATAGACAGTTACTAACCTTGTACAGAACCCTGACACTCCTACATAACAGTTATATAGTCAGTTACTAACCTTGTACAGAACCCTGACACTCCTACATTAGTTATATAGACAGTTACTTACCTTGTACAGAACCCTGACACTCCTACATTACAGTTATATAGTCAGTTACTTACCTTGTACAGAACCCTGACACTGCTACATTACAGTTATAAAGACAGTTACTAACCTTGTACAGAACCCTGACACTCCTACATTACAGTTATATAGACAGTTATTAACCTTCTACAGAACCCTGACACTCCTACATTACAGTTATATAGACAGTTACTTACCTTGTGCAGAATCCTGGCACTCCTACATTACAGTTATATAGTCAGTTATTTACCTTGTACAGAACCCTGACACTCCTACATTACAGTTATATAGACAGTTACTAACCTTGTACATAACCCTGGCACTCCTACATTACAGTTATATAGACAGTTACTAACCTTGTACAGAACCCTGACACTCCTACATTACAGCTATAGTCAGTAACTAACCTTGTACATAACCCTGGCACTCCTACATTACAGTTATATAGACAGTTACTTACCTTGTACAGAACCCTGACACTCCTACATTACAGTTATATAGTCAGTTACCAACCTGATACAGAACCCTGACACTCCTACATTACAGTTATATAGTCAGTTACCAACCTGGTACAGAACCCTGACACTCCTACATTACAGTTATATAGACAGCTACTAACCTTGTAAAGCACCCTGACACTCCTACATTACAGTTATATAGTCAGTAACTAACCTTGTACAGAACCCTGACACTCCTACATTACAGTTATATAGTCAGTTACCAACCTGGTACAGAATCCTGACACTCCTACATTACAGTTATATAGTCAGTTACTAACCTTGTACAGAACCCTGACACTCCTACATAACAGTTATATAGACAGTTACTAACCTTGTAAAGCACCCTGACACTCCTACGTTACAGTTATATAAGTCAGAAACTTGATAGGAATAAAGATTTTGCTGGTTTTTACTGCTGGACTTTTATGATATGTTATACGTACGTTTGAGTTTGGGATTGTTACATCACACCTCCTGCCATCTATATGATGTCGATCTGCCAAACACTTTACTTGGGAGTCATACTCGGCAAATCGGATAAACCCAAAGCCTTTGGAATACTGTGTTTTGGGGTCTCGCTTCACCTGTAGCATAAAAGTGTGACCAATCAAGACATTAATAAAGAAAGAACAAAAAATTAAAGAGGGATCTTTGCATCCACCATTTACAAGATCTTTATTAGTTCCGTTTACATTAAGTTCAATATTTTTTTTACCTGTTGGATAAACAATCTTGCCAACAGTAAATGCAACTTATGATAACTTTGTACTGAAACTCCATATGACTGGTTTGGCCAGTGTCCTTTCAATGTTTGCTTGTCCTCTGGTCTATTTACTTAAATAGTATGAAAATTGAACATGATGATACTTTTCATAGGGTAACCCAAATGTAAATTTTAAGAAAAATGTGAGAAGTAGTTTTACAGAAATAGCAGCAACATGAACTGTAGAAAAACCAATATAGATGTTTGGTGGCTATCTTGTTTTTCTGAGCAGTCTCAAAATGAATTGTACACAATGAAGGACCAAGGGCAACCTACTTGTATAAAATTTGAGAAAGATCTGTGAATTAATTCTTGAAAAGTAGCAATAGAAAACTTAAACTGTCAAAATATAAATGGCTACCTGACAACCATCTGATTTTACTGATCTCAAAATGAAAGTCACAACTAGAGACTTAGAGAAATCTTCAAATGAAATTGAGATAGATCTATCAAGTACTTCTTGAGAACTAAAATTGTTTAAGAAGGACAATCATCAAGAATAAATCTCTGACGAAGGGTGATTCAAGCATAAATATTCCATCGTCTCATGATAGTGGGCTAAAAATACTGTTAAGATATTTCAATTATCAATTAAACAGTCTCAACAGAATCAATCTTAAGTTTGGAAAGTTCTAATGAATCATTTACTTTATATGTGCATTAAAATTAAATACAGGTTTTGGCCAGTGATTTCTCATTTACTTTATATGTGCATTAAAATTAAATACAGGTCTTGGCCAGTGATTTCTCATTTACTTTATATGTGCATTAAATACAGGTCTTGGCCAGTACTTTCTCTGAAACTTTAACTTTGGGACAGTAAATTAATCATTCCAAGGCTACCCAAGGAGATCTCTGTGCTTGGAAAAATGTTCCATTAGTTGCTTTTCTATGGCAGTTCCAGACCTAACATTATCAGATTACCAAGAATACTCTAAAACCTTATCTGAAGGAATAAGGCTAGTACAAGTATATACAACATACCTGAACTAGAAGGAGATCTCCGTATTTGGAAAAATATTCTCTTAGCTCCTTTTCATTCGTTTTCCATGGTAGACCTAATACTATCAGGTCACTACATCGTTGTTTTTCTATACATTTTGTCTTGGCAATAGCATTTTCAATAACTTCTTCCCCTTTCCTTTTGTTATCTGAAAGACAGAAATCAAATAAGATTATACACTGTGTACATCAGGTTCAGTCACAATACTCATGCATAACAGACATTTAACTATTATCAAAATTGAAACAGACTGGCGTTTGAATTCAATTTTTTATTTCACGATATATAACAGGTCCAGTACACTGCCGATTGAGCTATATAGCTGTCAAGACCTATAATAGCTCTATTGACATATCTGAAATAGGTCTTTTGAGTTATTTTCATGTGATTTTCTTTTTAAAGGAAAACGTAACAAAGTCGCTATTAAAAGAAGATAGTATCATAAGGTTGATTACAAAAGACATTAAATATAAGTATTCTTTTTAAAAAATAATGATGTAAAAAAATCGGAAATTTTACATATATAAAAAATAAATATAAATATCCAACTGTATGCTTTTTGTAATCAACATTACCATAACCCTTATTGTTTTATGCGACTTTGCTATAAATATAATGAAAATTGAAATCTGAGAAAATATAGCTAATACAGGTATATATCTCAATCGGCAGAGTGTACTGGACCTGTATAAAAAAGCAATTATTCAAATCAACTAAGCTTTAAATATTTATATTTAAAATTTAGGGTTCTATTAAAACTTCTTGTGTTTTTTACCACAGCACACTTCTATTATTCAAGATAGTTTTAATGTTTGTTTTATCGAAGTAGAGACAATATTTAAACACAACTGGTAACCCAGATTTACCTAGCTTCACTTAATACTTACTGGTTGTGTTACAACAATCTTTTCATAATACCTAGCTTCATGTTACTTCAACTATCGAAAAAGCACATGAACACGTCTGAATTATTACCAAAAACTCAGACAAAAAAGGGGGGTCTTTCTGAAATATATTCACATATATTTAGTACGACAAGCATGAGTACAAAATTATTTTTCATTATCATGTAAAGTTTCTAGGCAATTTCACCAAATATACCACTGATAAGTAATCTGTTGGTTTGTCACTTTCAAGTGAAACGTACGATAGCTAGGTGATTCTATTTGTTGAAAACATGTGTATCAGTATGTTTTTCCCTGAGAATGGAATTTCACTGTATTAAAGCTATTGGTGTAGATAACAGTGGTATGTTTTGTCAAAATACAATATAATTATATAAGAATTCAATGTTTTTGTGCATTAATTTGTGTCATTTGATACTAAAAAAGGTGACCTCTTTTTTGCAACTTTTCCTACAAAGCAATTTATATGTTTCCATTCATGTCTTTCGCAGTAAAACTGAATATTTGCTCCCATAAACAGTAAAATTTTCATTGGAGAAAATATCCCATTATTCAAAATTCTCTTTAAATTATTTTTTGAAGGGGTGAGGATAGTAAGAGAGTCCTCTATAGGCTTTAAAAGAATTTTTCTCCATGCACACTTAGCACTCATACCAAAACACGCCCAAATATGTTCCATGTAGGGATGGAAAGATTCATTATCTCTGCAACTCTGTCAACAACAACGTCAACAAGGAGCATTTCATATCTTTACAGAACAGTAGGTTATCTCAATTGTTTGGCATGTAGGAGGTCTTGTCATATGATTGAAATTAAGAGAAAACTTTAAGATTGTAAATGCAGGTACCGGTAAATAAATAATTGTTCCAACTATTGTAAATAAAGTATGTGGACATACTTTGGTATAAAAGAAAACACCAAGTTAGATTACGGAATCAATTTGATTTGCAATTTTTTTAAGAGATCCTGAACATGTTGAGGCCATTCCAAAAATCTCCGCCCGTCTGAAACGCAGAGAGTAATTACTAATTAGCTGCTTCTGATTATTGAGTGATGAATTTAACACATTTAGTGCCGAGAAACTTTGTTACTTAGACAAGAATTTTCAGTAAATCTTATAAAAAGTATTTTCTGTATTTTTGGATAAAGATGCTGACATTGTAAATATGGAAATACATCTACAACATTCATGTCATTTGGGGTTTAAGATATATTTAGGCCTATTTTTACATACTACTTTATCCATTCGTCCTTAATGCCTGTGTTGTGTAACATATATTGTCATATTTTGTGCTTATTTCCAACTGCAAAAACACCTTTTATCATAAGTACCGAGTCATCTCCTGCACACGGTAGTACCGAAATATATGTGCCCCCATAGCGTTACTGGTTCACGTGCTCATCTGTAGTGTAGGCCTATAGCACATGTGTCATACGTGTCACATTCGGCTGTTTACTAAAACGCTACAAAGCTATTACTAACTTAAAACATATTAACACATTTATACCTTTAGGAAAAACAACAACAAATACGTAATGTCCCCATGCCCCGTCTGGAGGGTGAAGTTTGCCATCAGATAATCGTATCCCCCGGAAGTTGCCGCTGACTGGGTTTCTATATTTCATCCCACATGCTCCCGGGAACTGGGCAGCAAGCGTGGACAGAAGTAACGTTATGTCATCCTCGCTGGGAATTTCTATCGGTTCCTCTCCTTCTTCTTCCGCTACCTGTATGTATTGTCCGGACATTTTCACTTAAAGTAAATTGGAAATTACATACGAAATGTTGACCCAACAAGAAAGCGTGCAAGATGGCGGCGGAACAACATTGCACATAGCGCCATCTATATCCTAGCGAAGGGAAGTAACTCTAACCTTTAGGAGTGTGTCTAGTCACGGACTTGGATAGCACATTAAAGTTTGGTGCATGGAACCGAAGTGTTGTCCGTGACCGTTTACATCTTACAATGCACTTATTAATACTTACGGTAGCAACCGAACTATATACTCAATATGTCAAATATTTTGAGCATGATGAGATTTTAATATTCTTTGTGGAATTTTCTGAAATCAGAAAGTGGTAAATAGCCCAGTTCAGCCATATTCCAAGGAATACTTTTATTAGAACCACGGACTTAGATCTAATTCCGTGTTAGAACTTACCGCAAGCATTTGAGTTTAGACAAAAGAAAAATGTCCACTTCGGAGACGTAGTCTGGCCAAGTTCAAGAGGGACATCAAAACTCACCTCTTCATCACGTCTGCATTTTAGAATCTTTGCAAAGACGTTATGTAAATACCACCTTTTTATTTGTTCAATTATGTGCACTTTACTTGCTTAAATGTATAAAAGTGATTGTAAGCCTTTGTTTTTTTGTTTTTACAATTATAACCATTACTATTATCCATATGTTGTAAAGCGCTTTAGAGTAATTAACAAATTATATAGGGCGCTATATAAATGTTGTATATTATTATTATTCAGTATTATTATTATTAGTAGTACTGATCCATAAGATAAAATCTATCCTAGCCTGTATATTGGAAACCCAATAATCATCTACGCTTGTACTACATTGTATAACTAGGGCACTGCACGCATGTATATACGTGGCTCAGTGGTAAAGCCAGCTCTCCGAGCCACGAAGTTAGTGCTACGGCGGGAAGGGTACGGTTTATCACGTTGCATATGCACAACCAGACCGGGGTTCGAATCCGAGACCCTCCGAACTCTAGCGTAAAGATTTATTTGTGTCCGTCCGGTCTTTTTAGCGCGACAATCGACAGCGACGTAATACTGTATCAATCAAATTATATTTGTTTGTGCATAGTTATTTCTGTTGTGAAGGAATTATATGCGTTAAAAGACGATATAAACTGTAAAGATAGTTAGAACTTGGTTCTGGTCATGTACCGCAAAACGTACGGTTCACTATATTTTTTATACTCATGATAGTGTAGTCTCAAATGTATATTTTGTTGTAAGCTTTGTCCGGCTATAAACTCGTCTGCGCGTAATCCTCCGTATAACAAAAATACAGAGTAACGTTAGATGTATGCAAACAAGTTATCTAAGACTAAGGTAATTTTATTCTTTAAATTAATTTTAATAACAATGTTCGTTATGTGTCATACCATTTTATTACCCTGGTCAAATGTATCTTGTTTCACTCAGAGACATATAAAGCCATAATATTTACATGTCTCCCGTCTTCAGCTTAGTACTTCATTGATTGATTGATGTAATTGTTATTTTTACATATGTTTGTCGCAATAATAGCTCCCAAGAGCTAATGTTCCTTGTTTACCTGTATGCGACGTTAAATAAAGTTTCTTGTGTCTTGTATCTTGTTGGTTTTACGTCCGCTTCACTACCGAGTAGTCCGGTCACCAGCAGACGAAGCAGCTTAGTAAACTCCGACTGCGTATAAATAAGCGTATACGCAGTGAAAAAAGGCTCGGCGGATTGATACTTGTTTCAAATATGGCGCCGTTCACGCTTCAGCGAGATAACAGTCCAATGACAACCAATGGTTGGTTCATTCACCATCTAGATACATAGAACATATTCGGGATCCATTATGTATAATTATACAACACAAGAATGCTGGGAAACTTCTTATTCCATGGATGCACATTATAATTTCTTTGTCGGTAACGTCAACAATGGCGGCTTCGTTCTGAAACATCCGACCGCGTCACTCCATGAGCAGTGTGTCAATGCGTGTATATGATGACCGTTGTAAATGAATAGAAAAGTTCGAAGGCTTTCTCACATTGCTAAATTTAAAATTTAAAAACCATGAAAGGAAAAAAACTGTGTTGTTCACTGCGTATTTTCTAAATTTACTCATATATCGATGGCTACCGTAGTTACCATCGTGGCAACCCGTTTCGACTTTTTTTTCTGCGTAATGTAGCATTTAAATTTTTTTTGAATGTAAATATAAGGATTGGCCTTCATTTTGACGGCTATACGGTAGTATGAACGCAGTTGGCAACGAACATATTCTTTATGGAGCGCTAACGCGCACCATAAAATATGACCATTGCCAACTGCGTTCATACTACCGTATACGCTGTCAAAATGACGCCTCCATAAAGTAAATACGTCTCTGCTTCACTATACTAATAGGGCTGAGACGAGGGGATTCTCCAGTCATAGGTATCTCAATGACGTCATGTCATTGCATGTGTAGGGTTAACAGGGTAAATGGTTACAAAATGGTTTTAAATTCATACATATTTTATACCAGACTCACTATATCAATTATCAACAACACTCTGGTACCCCTTTCCGAACACTGTTAGATAATCTAGCTTTTTAGTCGCTTTTCCGTAGAGATAAAATTCGGGACAATAACTTTGTTTTCATGAGCTCAAGTTCTCTCTCTTTTTCCCCCCTTCACTATTCTTTCCCTTTCTCCTGTATTTCCTCCCTGTATTTGATGCAGTCTCTGCTCATGTTTCCGACAAAGTTTCAGTCCACTGTCTCGTGCTGATAATATTTTTATTCATGAACACTGAGGTATACTATTTCTCTCCTGCGTTCACTCTTAATGCATACCTGTTTTTTTGTACATGTTGCACTGTAGGTTTCCACATCGACCCTGTCACACCTCGCCGATTTGGGTCGCCGGAGCTATACCGGAGCGCACATTTGGCGATTTTCCGGGATCGATACTAGTACAACAGCGCAACGGTATCTCATCGCTAGGAACGGTAGTACATCGTCAGGACATCGGCGAAAAATTTGGCAATGGCAGGCGATGGTAGACATTTTTGAACATGCTCAAAAATGTCCACCGTTGCGCTGCCAGAGCGGGCAATGGGACTACAACGGTCGGCAGAGCACTGATAGCGCCCCGTGATCGGTACTACCGAATACCATCGCAGTAGTACTGATGCCCTGGTATAACATTGGCGGCGCATCGTAACACTAAGGTGAAAGAAAAGTGGCATTCGGCAGCACATCGGCAGGTAAATGGTAGAACAACGGTATGACAACGGGAACGCGGTACTACATCGGTATTGCTACGGTCAATTTTTCAAGTGCTTTCTCGCCGGAGCTCTGCCGTTATTAATTGTTTGCTCCAGTTTCGTCCCGGCGATGTACATTGTTAGTGTGTAATAACACCGTTCATTGCACCGAAGGAAGATGTTATTTGTGGTCCATGGAAACCTGATAAGTCCGCGTTTCCATTGGCATCTGTCTATTTCTTCTTCACGTAATAATTGGATAGAAAAACCGCCAAATACCTAAATCGTTATACCGTAAGAGAAAAACAAGCACAAAATTATTAATGATATGAAATATTTTCTGGCAATGTACATTTCTTGGTAGCTATTAATTTGGGAGGCGTCATGTAAGGTTTGGCCGGATAGGGAAATTCTCCATTGGGAGTAGTATTTGGACTCGGAATCTCGTCAAATTCTCGGTTTTTACCCAAATTCTACACTCACAAACATATTTTAGATATTCCTATAATGAGGACTTCTTAACAAGTACAGGCACCACACCATGTAGTTTTCCAAAATAAATTAAATCCCCTGAATTTCGTTTTGGAGGAAAATGCAGATAAAATGGTCTTGGGTACAAAGGAAATCGCCAATAGCTAAATGGTGACAACATCACACGAAGTCGATAATACTGTGGAAGAGATCATAGGGTAGCCTCATCTGTGTCAGTGATAGTCCTATGGTAATATCAGGTGTGTCAGCGATAGTCCTATGGTACTATCAGGCGTGTCAGCGATAGTCCTATGGTAATATCGGGTGTGTCAGTGATAGTCCTATGGTAATATCGGGTGTGTCAGTGATAGTTCTATGGTACTATCAGGTGTGTCAGTGATAGTCCTATGGTAATATCGGGGGTGTCAGTGATAGTCCTACGGTAGTATCAGGTGTGTCAGTGATAATCCTTTGGTAATATCGGGTGTGTCAGTGATAGTCAAACGGTAGTATCAGGTGTGTCAGTGATAATCCTATGGTAATATCGGGTGTGTCAGTGATAGTCCTACGGTAGTATCAGCTGTATCAGTGATAGTCCTATGGTAGTATCAGCTGTGTCAGTGATAGTCCTATGGTAGTATCAGTCCTACGGTAGTATCAGGTGTGTCAGTGATAGTCCTACGTTAGTATCAGCTGTGTCAGTGATAGTCCTACGGTAGTATCAGCTGTATCAGTGATAGTCCTATGGTAGTATCAGCTGTGTCAGTAATAGTCCTACGGTAGTATCAGCTGTGTCAGTGATAGTCCTATGGTAGTATCAGCTGCATCAGTGATAGTCCTATGGTAGTATCAGGTGTGTCAGTGATAGTACTACGGTAGTATCAGCTGTGTCAGTGATAGTCCTGTGGTAGTATCAGGTGTGTCAGTGATAGTCCTATGGTAGTATCAGCTGTGTCAGTGAAAGTCATATGGTAGTATCGGCTGTGTCAGTGATAGTCCTACGGTAGTATCAGCTGTGTCAGTGATAGTCCTATGGTAGTATCATCTGTGTCAGTGATAATCCTATGGTAATATCAGCTGTGTCAGTGATAGTCCTACGGTAGTATCATCTGTGTCAGTGATAGTCCTATGGTAGTATCAGGTGTGTCAGTGATAGTGCTACGTTAGTATCAGCTGTGTCAGTGATAGTCCTATCGTAATATCAGCTGTGTCAGTGATAGTCCTACGGTAGCATCAGCTGTGTCAGTGATAGTCCTACGGTAGTATCAGCTATGTCAGTGATAGTGCTACGGTAGTATCAGCTGTGTCAGTGATAGTCCTATCGTAATATAAGCTGTGTCAGTGATAGTCCTATGGTGGTATCAGCTGTGTCAGCGATAGTCCTATAGTAGTATCAGGTGTGTCAGTGATAGTCCTATGGTAATATAAGCTGTGTCAGTGATAGTCCTATGGAAATATCAGCTGTCTCAGTGATAGTCCTATGGTAATATCAGCTGTGTCAGTGATAGTCCTATGGTAGTATCAGGTGTGTCAGTGATAGTCCTATGGTAGTATAAGGTGTGTCAGTGATAGTCCTATGGTAGTATCAGGTGTGTCATTGATAGTTCTATTGTAGTATCAGCTGTGTCAGTGATAGTCCTATGGTATTATCAGCGGTGGCAGTGATAGTCCTACGGTAGTATCAGCTGTGTCAGTGATAGTCCTATAATATCGGGTGTGTCAGTGATAGTCCTATGGCAGTATCAGCTGTGTCAGTGATAGTCCTATAGTAGTATCAGGTGTGTCAGTGATTGTCCTATGGTAGTATCAGGTGTGTCAGTGATATAGTCCTATGGCAGTATCAGCTGTGTCAGTGAAAGTCATATGGTAGTATCGGCTGTGTCAGTGATAGTCCTACGGTAGTATCATCTGTGTCAGTGATAGTCCTATGGTAATATCAGCTGTATCAGTGATAGTCCTATGGTAGTATAAAGGTGTGTCAGTGATAGTCCTATGGTGGTATCAGCTGTGTCAGCGATAGTCCTATGGTAGTATCAGGTGTGTCAGTGATAGTCCTATGGTACTATCAGGTGTGTCAGTGATAGTCCTATAATAATATCATCCGTGTCAGTGATAGTCCTATGGTAAAATCAGCTGTGTCAGTGATAGTCCTATGGTAATATCAGCTGTGGCAGTGGTAGTCCCATGGTAGTATCATACGTGTCAGTGATAGTCCTATGGCAGTTATGGTAATATCGGGTGTGTCAGTGATAGTCCTATTGTAATATCGGGTGTGTCAGTGATAGTCCTATTGTAGTATCAGCTATGTCAGTGATAGTCCTATGGTAGTATCGGGTGTGTCAGTGATAGTCAAACGGTAGTATCAGGTGTGTCAGTGATAAATCAGGTGTGTCAGCGATAGTCCTATGGTACTATCAGGGGTGTCAGTGATAGTCCTATGGTAGTATCGGGTGTGTCAGTGATAGTCCTATTGTAGTATCAGCTATGTCAGTGATAGTCCTATGGTAGTATAGTGATAGTCCTACGGTAGTATCAGGGGTGTCAGTGAGAAGCCTATGGTGGTATCAGCTGTGTCAGCAATAGTCCTATAGTAGTATCAGTAGTATCATCTCTGTCAGTGATAGTCCTATGGCAGTACCTATGGTAGTATCAGGTGTGTCAGTTATAGTCCTATGGTAGTGTCAGCTGTGTCAGTGATAGTCCTATCCTATGGGAATATCGGGTGTGTCAGTGATAGTTCTATGGTACTATCAGGTGTGTCAGTGATAGTCCTATACTAATATCATCCGTGTCAGTGATAGTCCTATGGTACTATCAGATGTGTCAGTGATAGTCCTATGTTAGCAGCTGCTGTGTCAGTGATGGTCCTATGGCAGTATCAGCTGTGTCAGTGATAGTTGTCAGTGATAGGCCTATGGTAATATCAGGTGTGTCAGCGATAGTCCTATGGTACTATCAGGTGTGGCAGTGATAGTCCTATGGTAGTATAGTAGTATCAGGTGTGTCAGTGATAATCCTATGGTAGTATCAGCTATGTCCGTGATAGTCCTATGGTAGTATCATGTGTCAGTGATAGTCCTACGGTAATATCAGCTGTGTCAGTGAAAGTCCTATGGTAGTATCGGCTGTGTCAGTGATAGTCCTACGGTAATATCAGCTGTGTCAGTGAAAGTCCTATGGTAGTATCGGCTGTGTCAGTGATAGTCCTACGGTAATATCAGCTGTGTCAGTGATAGACCTACGGTAGTATCAGCTGTGTCCGTGATAGTCCTATGGTAGTATCAGGTGTGTCAGTTATAGTCCTATGGTAGTGATAGTCCTATGGTAGTATCGGGTGTGTCAGTGATAGTCCTATTGTAGTATCAGCTGTGTCAGTGATATTCCTATGGTATTATCAGCTGTGGCAGTGGTAGTCCTACGGTAGTATCAGCTGTGTCAGTGATATTCCTATGGTAATATCAGCTGTGGCAGTGGTAGTCCCATGGTAGTATCATCCGTGTCAGTGATAGTCCTATGGTAATATATAGTCCTATAGTAGTATCAGGTGTGTCAGTGATAGTCCTATTGTACTATCATGTGTGTCAGTTATAGTCCTATGATAATATCATCCGTGTCAGTGATAGTCCTATGGTAATATCAGCTGTGGCAGTGATAGTCCTACGGTAGTATCAGGTGTGTCAGTGATAATACTATGGTAGTATCAGCTATGTCAGTGATAGTCCTATGGTAGTATCATGTGTGTCAGTGATAGTCCTATTGTACTATCATGTGTGTCAGTTATAGTCCTATGATAATATCATCCGTGTCAGTGATAGTCCTATGGTAAAATCAGCTTTGTCAGTGATAGTCCTATGGTAGTATCAGTGATAGTCCTATGGTAGTATCAGTGATAGTCCTATGGTAGTATCAGCTGTGTCAATGATAGTCCTATGGTGGGATCAGCTGTGTCAGCAATAGTCCTATAGTAGTGATAGTCCTATGGTAGTATCAGGGGTGTCAGTGATAATCCTATGGTAGTATCAGCTGTGTCAGTAATAGTCCTATGGTAGTATCAGTTGTGTCAGTGATAGTCCTATGGTAATATCAGGTGTGTCAGTGATAGTCCTATCGTTATATCAGCTGTGTCAGTGATAGTCCTATGGTGGTATCAGCTGTGTCAGCAATAGTCCTATAGTAGTTTCAGGGGTGTCAGTGATAGTCCTATGGTAGTATCATCCGTGTCAGTGATAGTCCTATGGTAAAATCAGCTTTGTCAGTGATAGTCCTATGGTAGTATCATCCGTGTCAGTGATAGTCCTATGGTAAAATCAGCTGTGTCAGTGATAGTCCTATGGTGGTATCAGCTGTGTCAGCGAAAGTCCTATCGTAGTATCAGGTGTGTCAGTGATAGTCCTATGGAAGTATCAGCTGTGTCAGTGATAGTCCTACGGTAGTATCAGGTGTGTCAGTGATAATACTATGGTAGTATCAGCTATGTCAGTGATAGTCCTATGGTAGTATCTGCTGTGTCAGTGATAGTCCTATGTTAGTATCAGCTGTGTCAGTTTTAGGCCTATGGTAATATCAGCTGTGTCAGTGAAAGTCCTATGGTAGTATCAGGTGTGTCACTGAATAGTCAGTGATAGTCCTATGGCAGTATCAGCTGTGTCGGTGATAGTCCTATGGTAGTATCAGATAGTCCTACGGTAGTATCAGCTGTGTCAGTGATATTCCTATTGTAATATCAGCTGTGGCAGTGGTAGTCCCATGGTAGTATCATCCGTGTCAGTGATAGTCCTATGGTAAAATCAGCTTTGTCAGTGATAGTCCTATGGTAGTATCAGTGATAGTCCTATGGTAGTATCAGTGATAGTCCTATGGTAGTATCAGTGATAGTCCTATGGTAGTATCAGTGATAGTCCTATGGTAGTATCAGGGGGGTCACTGAATACCCTACGGTAGTATCAGGTGTGTCAGTGATAATCCTATGGTAGTATCAGCTATGTCAGTGATAGTCCTATGGTAGTATCTGCTGTGTCAGTGTTAGTCCTATGTTAGTATCAGCTGTGTCAGTTTTAGGCCTATGGTAATATCAGCTGTGTCAGTGATAGTCCTACGGTAGTATCATCTATGTCAGTGATAGTGCTACGGTAGTATCATCTGTGTCAGTGATAGTCCTATGGCAGTATACGCTGTGTCAGTGATAGTCCTATGGTAGTATCTGCTGTGTCAGTGATAGTCCTATTGTAGTATCAGCTATGTCAGTGATATTCCTATGGTAGTATCAGGTGTGTCAGTGATAATACTATGGTAGTATCAGCTATGTCAGTGATAGTCCTATGGTAGTATCAGTTGTGTCAGTGATAGTCCTATGGTAATATCATCCGTGTCAGTGATAGTCCTATGGTAGTATCTGCTGTGTCAGTGTTAGTCCTATGTTAGTATCAGCTGTGTCAGTTTTAGGCCTATGGTAATATCAGCTGTGTCGGTGATAGTCCTATGGTAGTATCAGATAGTCCTACGGTAGTATCAGCTGTGTCTGTGATAGTCCTATGGTAATATCAGCTGTGTCAGTGAAAGTCCTATGGTAGTATCAGGTGTGTCACTGAATAGTCAGTGATAGTCCTATGGCAGTATCAGCTGTGTCGGTGATAGTCCTATGGTAGTATCAGGGGTGTCAGTGATAATCCTATGGTAGTATCAGTAGTCCTATGGTACTATCAGGTGTGTCAGTGATAGTCCTATGGTAATATCATCTGTGTCAGTGATAGTCCTATGGTAATATCGTCCTATGGTAGTATCAGGTGTGTCAGTGATAATACTATGGTAGTATCAGCTATGTCAGTGATAGTCCTATGGTAGTATCATGTGTGTCAGTGATAGTCCTATTGTACTATCAGGTGTGTCAGTGATAGTCCTATGGTAATATCATCTGTGTCAGTGATAGTCCTATGGTAGTATCTGCTGTGTCAGTGTTAGTCCTATGTTAGTATCAGCTGTGTCAGTTTTAGTCCTATGGTAATATCAGCTGTGTCGGTGATAGTCCTATGGTAGTATCAGGTGTGTCACTGAATACCCTACGGTAGTATCAGGTGTGTCAGTGATAGTCCTTTGCTACATCAACTATGACAACATTATTATAATGCATCATTTGTGGTACTGATGTCGGAATGTCGAACTAAAGTGCTTCTAAATGTAAAGGTATAAGACTCGAATGCCTGGAGACCAACCAGAGTGTGCAAATTTACTGGTTCCAAAAATATTACAATATATAGATACTTTGCGGTTAATTCAAATAAGAAATGCGGTTAGCCGCAACGATCTTTAAAAGCAAAAGTTGGAAAACATCTTTATCTGAAAAGGATCAAGGGTCACTGTATATTTAGGGTTTTATATAACAAGGCCATTTTGAAATTGAAAGTATCATTTTTCCTGAGTTAGTGTAAACAAGAGACCCCATGGGCCTGAATCGCTCACCTGGTATTAATCTCACAAATAATCTTTAAAGTGGACTAAAATACAGCTACAGGCAGAATATCAGTGTTTTACTCATAAGAACCTATTAAAAGATTTAAACATATGACGCCTGTGACCTTGAATGTCGAACAAGGACAAAAGGTTGAACAGAGTTTATAGTCGTCCAACCAAGCATACTTCTGGCAATATATCATTACCCTGGACATTTTGGTTATACAGAACAAGTCATTTAAAGATTTAATCATATATTGACCACTGTGACCTTGCATATGGGCAAAGGTTATTCATTTGAAAAAACATGGTAGTCCTTAATCCAGGCATGTTAATGGCCAAATATCATGACCCTTAGCCTTTTGCTTTTTGAGAAAAGGTCGTTTAAAGGTTTTAAACATATTTGACCCCTGTGACCTTTAATGTATGTTGAGGTCATTCGTTTGAATAAACTTGGTAGTCCTTCATCCTAGCTTGCTACTGGCCAAACAGCAGCATCCTAGGATTTTTGGTTATTGAAAAGATGTTGTAGCGCTTCATCCCAGCATGCTACATGCCAAATATTATAACCCTCAGCCTCTTGGTTATTCAGAAGAAGTCGTTCAAACATTTTAACATATTTGACCCCTGTGACCTTGGATATGAGCGAAGTTCATTCATTTGAACATATTTGGTAGCACTTCATCCCAGCATCTAACTGGCAAAATATCATAACCCTAGGCCTCTTTGTAGTTCAGAAGAAGTTATTTAAAGGTTTTAAACATATTTGACCCCTGCAACCTTGAAAATGGGCGAAGGTCATTTGTTTGAACAAACTTGGTAGCCCTTCATCCAAGCATGATACTGGCCAAATATCATTACCATTAACCTTTTAGTTACTGAGGAGAAGTTGTTTAAAGGGTTTTTAACATGTTTGAACCCTGTGATCTTGAAAACAGATGAAGGTCATTCGTTTGAACAAACTTGGTAGCCCTTCATCCCTGCATGTTACTGGCCAAATAACATTATCCTTTCCCTCTTGGGTATTCAGAAGAAGTTGTTTAAAGGTTTTAAACTTTGACCCATGTGACCTTGAAAATGGGTGAAGGTCATTTGTTTGAAAAAACTTGGTAGCCCTTCATTTCAGCATGTTACTGGCCAAATATCATCACCCTAGGCCTTTTGGTAATTCAGAAGAAGTCGTTCAAAGATTTTAACATATTTGACCCATGTGACCTTGAAAATGGGTGAAGGTCATTTGTTTTAACAAACTTGGTAGCCCTTCATCCCAGCATGTCACTGGCTAAATATCATCACCCTAGGCCTCTTAGTTCTTCAGAAGAAGTCGTACAAAGATTTTAACATATTTGACCCCTGTGACCTTGAAAATGGATGAAGGTCATTCATTTGAACAGACTTGGTAGCCCTTGATTCCAGGATGCTACTGGCCAAATATCATCATCCAAGGCTGTTTGGTTATTGAGAAGAAGTTGTTTTAAAGGTTTTAAACATATTTGACCCCTGTGACCTTGGAAATGGGAGAAGGTCATTTATTTGAACAAACTTGGAAGCCCTTCATCCCAGCATGTTCCTGCCCAAATATCATCCCCCTAGGCCTCTTGGTTCTTCAGAAGAAGTCGTTCAAAGATTTTAACATAATTGACCCCTGTGACCTTGAAAATCGATGAAGGTCATTCATTTGAACAAACTTGGTAGCCCTTGATTCCAGGATGCTACTGGCCAAATATCATCATCCTAGGCCTTTTGGTTACTGAAAAGAAGTTGTTTAAGTAAAAAGTTGACGCCGGACAGACGGACGACGGACGCCGCACCATAGCAAAAGCTCACTTGCCCTTCGGGCAGGTGAGCTAAAAAGTATTCATGACTGTAAATTAAGTATTGGGAGAAACATGTTTTCTGCCTTTCCGTTTCAATTTATAAATGCCAATGGTGATCAACAGTCGAACCTAAGTTATGCTTTTTACAATCCAATCAAATTATTCAAACAAGAGGCCCATGGGCCTTAACGGTCACCTGAGTCTACAGTATTTATTTTTGTTGTTGAAATATGTACCAATTTGAGTAAAAAATAGTATAATGTTAACTTAACTTTGTCAGGACCATGAGCTGATCATTCCTAGACCAATTTTAAGTGAGATCGGCCTATTAGAACTTAGTAGCAAAATAGCGGCCATGGCAGCCAAATTGTATTTCTGATTGACCCGAAAAATAACAACACTTTGTCAGGACCATGATTCGATCATTCCTACAAAGTTTCAGTTCAATCGGCCAAGTAGATCTTTACTTTAAGTTTGAAATAGTTTACCAAAATGGCAGCCGTGGTGGCCATATTGGATTTCTGATCGACCCGAAAAATAACAACACTTTGTCAGGACCATGAGTCAATCATTCCTACAAAGTTTCAGTTCAATCGGCCTAGCAGAACTTGACTTTAAGTTTGAAATATGTTTTCAAAATGGTGGCCGTGGCGGCCATATTGGATTTATGATTGACCTGAAAAATAACAACACTTTGTCAGGACCATGAGTCGATCATTCCTACAAACTTTAAGTTCAATCGGTCCAGCAGAACTTGACTTTAAGTTTGAAATAGGTTTTCAAAATGGCGGCCGTGGCGGCCATATTGGATTTCTGATCGACCCGAAAAATAACAACACTTTGTCAGGACCATGAGGCGATCATTCCTACCAACTTTCAGTTCAATCGGCCCAGCAGAACTTGACTTTAAGTTTGAAATGTAAAATGTTAACGGACGACGGACGAAAACGGATAGCAATAGGTCACTTGAGCTAAAGCTCAGGTGACCTAAAAAGTTGAATCTCTTAAGGCAAGCACAGACAACATGAGCAGTGTGATCCACGTGTAGCAAATACCTGTTTCCGAAAAACCTGTCCATCGTGATGATAGTTGGCAATGCTATCTAGACACCCGATTTCTACGAATGCCTCTTTTATTAAGGTCATTGAGAAATGAGGTACGTTCAGATAACAAACCATAAAGAAATGGTGTTTCTGGATCCTCCATCTGAGCAAGGTCCAATTCTGGTTTCTATGCAGCCATCATGATCAGAGTGAAGCCGGACTGATACTTGAGGAAGGACTGATACTTGAGGAAGGTGTCCGACTCCATGGAAGCATTGTACATAATCAGATAAATTCTTTCTACAATGTTAATTATTATGGCATATTTTCTTGATATAAAAAAATACATAAGCCTTCAGTACAAACTCGAACTAAAGACATGTCGTAAGTTTAAGATTCACCCGATACACGGCATAAAATAGGTTATCGTGATGGCAGTTGGCAACGCTATTTAGACAACCAATTTCTAAGAAAGCTGCCTTTATTTTAAGGTAATTGAGAACTGAAGTTCCTTCATATAGCAGCTCATTAAAGACCCTCGGTTTTTCATCCGAATGACTTTTTTCATTAGCCATGTTTCGATTCGGATACAAAAGTCGTACATGACAATAATTTGACACTTGTCGATACAATATCACTTCTTACTTGGTTTGTGGTCTTTTATCCGATGTGAGGACAGCATGATTAATAAGTCTTCTGCCCACTGGCTAGGTGAACCATAGAAAATATAACCCTGTGGTGTCTTTAATTTCAAGTTCAAAAATACAAATGTATAAATGCAATAAAAGTAGTCGTTATGATACAGAATATCGATAGCACGAGTCAGTTATCCTGAAATATTCTAGGATGTTCTTGTTGACATGTGCGGGTTCGGGGAAAGAATAGATCTCCCAATACACGTTTGAAGAGACGACTTATGCAGAATTGGTGATGGTTTCTTCTGCATCTTCTGATTATGGGGTATCGGAGAAGCAAAGCACGTACTCCAAATGTATCCAACTGCACGTTATCGTAAGTGATGACTTCTGTGGGGCCCTTTGCAGAGTAGGGTGTTTTCTTCGGTGTCGTTAACTTGGAGGACACTTAAGAGGCACGGTAGTCTAGCGGTAGGACGACGGGCTCGTGACCGAAGGGTTGCGGGTTCGAGTCACGTCACGGCAGTGTGTTGTATCTTTGAGCAAAATACTGTATGAGAACGTGGTTGGGCAGTGCTAGAACTTTAGAATGCTAGCTGTGAGCGCCGAAATGGCAGCACCGGCTGTATGCTCCCCAGGGAGTTGAGAAAGATATCGGCTGGTTGCAAAGGCCCTATAACCACGGATAATAATTTGTGAACCGCTTTGAGACGACCTAAGAATTAGGTTGTGATAAAACGGTATATAAGAACCTCGAAATATAATAATTATTATAAAGAGAACAACACACTGATCTGCTGTCCCAATTAAAATACTTGAGATTGCTATCACATCTTTTCTAATTTCCCTACTACTTTCTGTCGTCAGCGTTTCTAAGCAACCGCCTTTATGCGGCCACAGCTAAAATGCAAACATCAGTTGAACAATTAGAAAGATAGCAAACCAAACAAGATTATCATTTCCCATTTATATATGCTGCCTTTTCCATTCATTAGCTGTTCGCATGAATATATTATTTGGAGTAGGTATTGACGCATTATTTTAACACAAGTCATTCCGGAAATCAAGGAGTCCGAAAACATCACCTGAAAAAACATAACTATATCCATAAGTATGCGCCTAGTTATAAAAGATTGGCTTATTTCGAGAACAACCTCGACATCGGTGAAAATAGAACGTTTTTGTAGTACACGACTCGTATAAACATTTTGTAGTGAATCAAAATCGGGAGCCGTTGAAGACTTGTAATAATGTATGGTAGCATGTTATAGAGACCAAATGTATTGGTGGTACTCCCGTTGTACAATGTCATGACGCTGGCGCTATTACTTCCACATAGCTTTTATGCAGGAAAATAACGTTTAGCACGTGTTGTTATCTAAATCACTCCAGATGTCACGTAATGAACACGGATCAGGTGTTCTCGAGAGACGTCAAAATCTGCAGTTAATTCTACGAGACTGGCCGTATTGATGACCAATGAAACACTCCCCGCTCATGTTTTCGTTGTTTGTCACATTCAACGCAATATTTCAAAGCTATTTTTCTGCGAAAACGGTGGTCATACGCGATATAACGGAATAACGAGTGAAATAAACCGTAATTCGAACTGAATCGATTAAATTCATATCTGAGAAAAGAAAGATTTACACGGAGACCCTTAGAAATTACAAGAGAAAGACCCGATGTTCCGGAAGGTTCTTCATCGACGTCCGACGACATTCGCCATTTTTAGATTTAAATTCAGGACAAATGCTAGCAATTAAACTTCTTTCAATTGAGAATCGCGGTAGTGACAGGAAAACCACCAGGCGAACTAATGAACACAAGATAAAATGTCGAAATAAGAATGTTTCTTCATCAACCAGCATCTCTCAAAAATCCTGATGTTCGTCAACATTCGACATCAATTAAGGAAACTGCGAGGTTCACGATCGAAACTCAAAACTGTCACGTTTACAGTCATGATGTAAGTAAAGGTCGAGGTAAGCGGCCGACAAAGAAGCGTTGGTAATACCACTGATTTGAAGTTCAGGAGGGTATAAACAGTCGAAGTAGTTAACACATTTTTTCTTCAAAGTTTAAATCAACACATCATTGTAATATCTCAAAAGTGAAATTGAAGGAGTTAGCAATCTTTATTACCCAGTTGATAACATCTTCGGTATTAAAAATCAGGAACCCAATCATTCTCACGATTTCATCCTTTTCCTGCTGGTGTTTTTCACAACATGCTACAGAATAGTTCACATCTGTATTTCATATTTGGATCGCAACTCACCTTTCTTCAGAGAGCAGAGGCGTTCCTTCGGTGTGGTATGAGGTATGGTGGTGTTCAGTGTGGACACAAGTCAAATGTTTTGATGGAAAAATCTTTTTTGAAGATCGACAAAATCACATTCCATTCTACTTCTAGAAGTAAACATTTCACGATACCACTATGACACTTGTTTAATGCCACATGACCGAAGGTGTTTAGATAATGGCTTCGTGGAGCAACAAGCAAAGCCAGCGATAAAACAATGTTTAAGTGCATACATTCTTAGGTAGTTTCGGAATATAGCACCCGTATCATTAACTGGCCTTCGGAAAGATTTAATACAGAAGCGTGGTTGGACATTAGGTTCAAGAAATAGAGCATCTCAATATATTGCACCATTCATGAAAATCTTTACTTCATGGGAAATATTCAAATCACCATTTACTATGTGCCCATCTGGTCCATAGTTGTATGGTGATTTAGGACATTTAAAAGCAATGGGGTTCTAAGCTTTATTATAATACATTTGACCCTACAATATTGAATATGGGTCAAGGTCATATTTTTGGAACTCTTTCGGTAAGCCTTCACTCCAATGAAAATCTGGACCATATTTATACCTCGGGGTTTATATTTTGATGATAGTTATGAAATCATTCTGCAATTTACATGTAAATACGACAATCCATCGATTCAGTACAGGGATGCAATGATTGAAGTGCGTGTGACCGGGCATTTTGACAATGATAGCCGATCATTCAGGTATTCGTGTGCGTTTGTTACTATTTTCACTTGTTTAACACGGATTAAATTTAAATACATGACCTGCAAAATTGTGACTGTCAACCCTAGCAAGATTATTGTATATATAAATACGGTCATATGCTGATATCGTTTGCGACATCATATCATAGGATAAGAACTTATAAAACTATTCGAATAAATTATTTTGCTATTGAGAATTATACCCTCTCCCTAAGAGAGAGCAGATGACGTGGGGGATAATGAAATTTACAATTAAGGTAATAAGGTAACTGAGTCTTATGAAGATGTTTGAACTTTTAACCATAATCCCCATTTGGGACCCACCCCTCCAGCCCCTGGGGAATGGGCAGGATCTTATTTTCGCATACCATCTAATTGCCATCTTGCATCATAATCATTCCAATCAAGTTTGAATATTTTCCTGCTGAAAATGGACAAAATATACCAAAAAGTGTTATTTCCCTATATAAACTATAGTAAATTTTATCCCCTCCCCAAAGGAGACCGGATGGTCCGGGAATTTAAACAAAGCCCCTGATTATCTTTCCATACATGCAGAGAAATTGACTGTAGTACCTCTGAGTCTGGAGAAGAAGATTTTTGAAATATTGGTTAATTTTCCCTTTGGAGCCCTGCCCATTCCCCTTGAGTTAGGGCAGGAATCCCAATTTTACAATCTGATACCTTCTTCCTCCAAGGATGATTCTCACCAAGTAAGAATAATTTCCTACTGAAAATGAGCAAAATATACCCAAAAGTTTTATTTCCCAAAATAAACTATAGTAAACTTTACCCCCTCCCCAAGGGAGGACGAATGTCCCGGGGTTACTGAAATTTACAATTTAAATAAAGCCCCTGATGATCTTTCCATCCATGCAGACTGTAGTACCTCGGAGTCTGGATGATTAGATTTTTGAAATATTGGTTAAGTTTTCATTTTGGGCCCCGCCCTGGCCCCTAGGGTTGGGGGTAGGTATTCCAATTTTACAATTTTGTAGCCTCATCTACCAAGGATGATTATGACCAGGTTTGAAAAAAATCCATCCACTGGTTCTTGAGAAGAAGTCGAAAATGTAAAAAGTTCAGCACGACGGACGACGACGGACGAAAAGCGATCAGAATAGGTCACTTGAGCAAAGCTCAGGTGACCTAATAAAAGCTATATATATGGTTAACAAATAATATCAACTAAACTTCAGTTTGTTGCACGATTTCATGAAAATATAAAAGTATCACCAAGTAAAACGATTAAACTGTATAACCATACTGAGAAGCTTTTTGAACGGGTTATTCTGCACGCCATCGAAAATGAACGGTTCTTCCAAGCGGTCTTTGACTGAAGGAAACATATAAATCTAGTGTCGGTAAGATTCTTCTCTGTGAAACATAAACACGATAATTTCAATATAATTTGCAGTTAGACGTCAAGAATATAATACCGATTCGTATTGAACCGCCAACTAAAATAAGCGCACGGATTGTCACTTGTTCAATGCAACAGCTTATCACGTTTGTTGGGGGATTCATCCAATATAATAATCAAATAGAACAACGGGAAGTACTCTTCTACAAATGCACAACTAAGAACAGCAAATTATCGGGTATCAAAACAGTTCACTGTCTAAATGTATGCGCATGTTGATCACACGTGCAACATGTCGAATGATTACTACATTAACATTATTTTAACCGGTCGGATTTTCTTTTGTGTTCGCTTCACACATAATTTTGTTAGCCCTTTCATATTTTTGAATTGTTTGGTTTAATAATGCGCGTAACGTGATGCAATCAACACGTTGGATCGTTTCTCGACGGCTATCTTGTTCTTATATCAAAGATTAAGGGATACCGACACATCAGACCTGTCCCGAACTCCGTGATAAATAGCGATACAAAGAAATGCCAAGGAAGAACGGACGGACCACGAACAAAAGGCGTGAGCTGTCGATATCATGTCGCAACAAGAAAAGGCAAGTTTCACAATGAAATCAGGATGGCGACCTATGTCTTAATCATCCTCGATATTTAGGGGTTACCCTTACTTTCGCTCTCTGCACCCCTGGAATATGTAATAGCGAAATTGAAGGCACGAGGCTAGCTATTTGATTGGTGTCATGTTTAAAAAACACCTGACCAATTACTAGGCTGATATTTGCCCTTTGAAGATAACAGAGAAGCGACACCCGACTTCAAAGCCAATAAGTTTTACCGTTACGCGACCGCGAGATTATTTTGATGTACATCAAAGGATCAAACTAGCCTTCTCGTCTCACCCACAAGGCGGTGTACATTGAGCCTTCGGGAATGTTTGCGTTCTTTCAGTCTAGTGATTTGGTAATGTATAAAGTAAAACCCGAATGCTCTTTTAGAAGTAATATTGTGTGTGAAGTCTACATTACGTTGATTTAAAGTACTAGGAAAAATGTTTGGATAATCGTTTCGGTGAGTTACAGATAGAACTAGCAATATGTATATTAATATTTTAACATTGTGTCTTTTCGTTATCATTGTAATGTTTTACCCTTTTATGCATTTACAGCGACTGCACGCACAACGCTTAGTTTATGAAATAGCCAGTATTTGACAGATTTTATGCGAGCGGTGTTTGATCTGCAAATCGGTATCTTCGACTGAAATATTTAAGTTTTAAGAATGAACCGGGATGATGGCTTTATCTATCAGAGTCGTACCATCAACATATTCTACAACTGTACGAAGCCAAACTCTGGACTTGCCTATTTCACATTGCCACAAGACAGAGGTGTGGTGTTACCTATTTGTGCTTACTAACGAATGAGACGTTACGAACAGCCAGAGTATGTAGAAGGCTATAGTTTATATACGTGCTCCCCATTATTGTGAATCGATCTGTGTGAAAGGATATAGAGCAAGGAGTGGAGCATAGTCCACGGAAGTGGCATCCATACAGGTACAAACAATGTTATATATCTCACATTATAACCCAGGGCATGTACAACAGATAGGGATCGTACAATGGATGTTGCTGTGGGACTGGACTGACCTTCTATAATGGTCACTTGTACATCAAGGTTCACTTGACATAATCCAATTGGAATAAGGTATGCTCGAGTTCAACGCATATTGCGTTAAAATTTACATCTACCTCATAATAGCGTTGTCCGAAGGGGTTAAGCCTGCTGTACCGCTTTTAATCTGAAGCGTTTTGGGATCAGGTTTATGAAGCCGAGTGTATCATATGATTAGAGTCGATCGTTTGTCGTTGCTCATGTTCGAGATCATGTGATGTTGCGTGAATATAAGATAGAACAACAAATTCGTTTATTATTATTAAAGTTGTTTATAGTCGTACTTGCAGGTTTAACGTCGGAAAGTGGTTTTTATTTGTCACTGTAAACGACAAAAAGGTGATCGTTTTATGTAGCGACAACATATTGTTACGTCGGAATGGAAATATTAATAATGATATCCTTTCATATATAAGTTACAGTGAGTTTAACATAGACTCAAATTGGATTTCTTTGTCAGAATGTTTGTAGTGGACATCTGTTTTGAATTCCCCGTGATTAATTATTATTTTTTTAATCGTTTTGAGATCTCAAATCCCATCAAGATTAACGTCCGGTTCGAGAGCCCAGACGACGCAATCGGGATCCTTCTGACCTGTACGTTTCATCAAAGAAAAGAAGTGATTGCATCGCACTTGCGCATTGGATTTTGTTCATTTTCCCCTACCTTCCTCAAAAACCTGTAAATAAGAACCCTAGTCCCATAATCGAAGATTCGTGGGACTTAAATTATAATGATTACGGTTTACAGTTTAGATGTTGGAGTTAAATGGGCAACAGGTTGATATTCCAAGTAAAACGAGTCCAACTTGTTTTAGTTTTACGACACTTTTAATACTTTGAATAACAAAATTTTCGAGAACTCTTTTTTTACTCGACTTTATCGTGAGAATTTTTAATGAATATTGCAAGAGTTGTAACGGATCGTTTTTGCGATAAAGATGTTTATATACCTCGCCAAACCCAAGTGTTTTACAGCATACCAAACATGGATACGAGATGACATTTTAGCACACGTTATAACATCATAGGAAAACAAATAAGATAAACATGTGTGATTTGAACATGATTCATGGTTACCATATGCAACAAGTGGAATAAAGTTGGGGCTGTACCATGTACAAAAGACATAGGTGTACCGGCTGTTTTCAGATGTTTTATTTTAGATAAACTGAATTGAAATGAGAAAGGACCACAGAACTGAATGTTTTTGCAAGTTTATTCTTGTAAGAATCCTAATCAAGTAATGCCGATAAGATACAAATTTGTGAACGTTTTACATTCTATGTCGACTAAACCTGGACAGAGCAGAAAAAAGAAATCTTGACTCGTTATAATGTTACAAACAAGTCTTACAATTGACGGTATACAGTGTTGGTGGAAAAACATTGAAAAAAGAAAACTTCATTCGATAGGTAGACAACGAAGAGTTGCTATTTCTCCCCTTGCAATGATCATACCGTATAATAAAATTAAGTGTTTCCGTTACTCCACCAATGATAATGTCCGTCAATTGCGAGACGTTGGTCAGAACATTCTTATGCTTCCATGTTCCTTGTATGTGAGGAGCATCCGGCAGTACTAACTTTCACATGAACAACAATGCTTTTGAATTGTTTCGGAGAGCGATGTGCTGTTATTGCGCCCATGTTTTTCATGAAAAAACGTCGGACGATCAATTCGCAGCTGATCAGATTCACTCATTTGTTGCTCGCATTGTCTCAGTCATAGTAGACTACCTTGTCATCTGAATCTTACATCACGTAACTTATTTTCCCGACGGCGTACTTTTTTTAAATTCAGATACAACCTATAACTTGCTACCCGTGCGCGATTAAGAGTAGTTCATGTCCTCCTCACAATTTGAACACACGAAGCGGTAAACTGCTATTGCCAGCTTTTTCTTCCCTTTTTTTTTTAACTTAAATAATAAATTAGCCGATTTGGTGTTGACTTTAAACAAACAACATAATGTCTATTAAAACTCCTTTCTTACAAAACGAAATATCATTTGACGCTTATTAATCAACGAACAATTATTTTACAAATGAAGACTTTATCAAACGATAAGGCAACGTATACAAATCAATATCTAAAAACAGCCAAAATATCATTTACCTAATTAACGAGTTGAATTAAAAGAAAACAAGTACCGATTATGTCCTCAATACATATAACTGTATGTAATTCAATTTCGAACTAATAATTTTTGATTGTATCACAAAAGATCTCCATTTATATTTAAGTTCGATGAACGAGTGTTTAATTAAAGAAATCAATTATTTGCTGAATTTATTTTTTCAGATTTTGCTATAAAGATCTCACCAACGCTTTTGCGGTGAAGCCTGGATTTTTTATGTCAAAAATATACACCTAGGCAAGCATTCACGAAACCGTTCTCATGCTCAAGCATGTGTTCTCTGCTCACACGACATTTCTAACAAATGGCTTAGAAAGCAAAGTGTTCTCATTTAGAACGGTATTTGGCTTTAAGTCTCTCTAAAGTCCTTCCAAATAATGGATAAACAAAAAGTTCTATTTAATTGATCAACAGAGCAAGAAGTTGTGTTTAAGGACAGAGTCCGAGTTGGAGCATGAAATGATTTCATGAATATGGCCCAGGAAATGCGTTTATTAACAAAAGTGAATTTGAATGGAGATCGAATCGGATAGCCATATCGTAATTATAGTATTATACTGCCGCAAATATCCGGTTTGGTATATCTGCTTTGCGTCAACAATTTTCTGTCGTTGACTAATGTTATAAATTTGTGACTTTAGCATTTTATACCATTGCCCATTCGCTGTAGTTCCGGGCACCTCTACACATGGATTTTCATTATTTCGACTTCTTTGAAACGAAAAGTTTCGCTCTTAATATTCCACACCATCTCTGCACCATTGGAGTGTCGTGATAAAATTGAAGGTTAATAATAGATATTTGTCAAATTTGATAGCTTCAAGACATACAAACACTTATCAATCGCGCTGCTGAAAGACTTGTGCTTTGAATTGGTGTATGCAGAACTAGTGAACTCGAATGTTCGGAGGTGGAGCGCATAGTGATTTCGATTCTGTTAAGACAAAATCCACGAGGTCAGATAAGTTATGGAATATCATAAGCGTAACTGATGGATTTTGAAGATGGTATCTTTTACAGTTATAATATATGTATTTATTTTGATGAGTTAAAAAATATCACAGGTAAATAAACTTTGTGTGTATAAATCGCATATACGACATGTAATCCCAATTAAGTTACTGCGTTTCAGTTTGGTACGGACATTACGGGTCTTTTTGCTGTCAAATGAAATATATCTAAATGTCTTCCTTAAAAGTAGCTTTCTCTCGGATCGCGGTTGAACGTTATCAATTAGCCTATGGACTTTTTAATGAGATCGATATGGTAATCTCTAAAGCATAACATTAACACAATCCACTGCTGATATGATAATTTAAGTCAAACTTCGATGTTTCGAACTTTGCGGAACCATGGGACTTCGACTCATGAAAATTGATCAAGCAGATTGTGATTCTTATGTGACGAAACACAAGCTAAGAAATCTTATTTTAAAGTACAAATATACCTTGACGGAAATAACAATAGTTTTTTATTAACACATTGTGGTTTGCATTGTGATCTTATCAAATTCAATTTTTTTTCGTTTGTCAATTACTTTTCGAAGTCTGTATCCCGTTTTGATGTGGTCCATCACGTGCGCCATGTTGCTGACAGTGATTCCCGTTGGCCGTGTTTTCGACAGAAAAAATGTTATGTTACAATCGATTTTATTAAAAATCACACAATTAAGTTAATAGCATCACAAACTAATAAAGATACAGCTCATTGTCGCATGGCCTTAGACCAGAATTCCGCGAAATAGAGCGTTTTGGTAAGCCAATTTCTTTGACATAAGCCTATGTTTACAATTGAAAAGTACTTTCAACACTATATTTACTATCACTTTGCGTCATAAATACTTCACACTGTTGTTTTAAGAAAACAATACTGCGTTAATCAGTGTCAGTTTATTACCTGCAAATAATGAATACCGGGTTGTGTCAACATGGCCACCAGTACTTTTCACTGGAGACCGAAAATTGAACGTGACATTTCATTAATTTCGTACAGGGACATTTTTTACTTCCGATTTATTAGTTGTAATTGCGACTGTTTTCGTAACAAACGGGCCTTACTTATACTCAAAACAGCGAGAAATTCGACTCATAAAAGTTCGATTCATGAATATAATATTAGTAGTGTTACATGTATAAATGGGAAAATATTCAACACATCGAGAAATTCGTTCGATTTATAGAGGTTTTTTAACTGTACCTACAATTGTTCTTTATATACATATGGTATTTTCTGCCAACCCTCATTCATCATTTCCCCGTGTTAATGTTCAGTTTGCTTCTCGAAAGTTTGAAACAACAATGGCCCATTTAACGACGTCGAGAACGGAATACTGACAACACGCTAGTTTAGCTGAAATTGGTGCTAAAATGTTCGGAACTCTTTCATATTTCAATTCGTCGACTTGATCAGTGCATTGCAACAGATACGTCTCTGAAAACTGGCTGTATCAATATAGTTCAGACTTGCAAGGTATCTGATAAAACTGGATATCAACGTTTTGTAGAAACGCGTAACAACTTGTTATCTATAGTGTTCCGGGGAAACGTCAATGGTCAAACACGTAGTTATAAGAACATGTTTTTTTTAACTTATTTCTTTTTGTATTTACGGAGTTTCGGATTCTTCTATTTGTCGACTACATCACACGTGGTGACATGCGCTGTCGCTGTACTTTGTGTTAAGAGTTTGGAAAGTGTTTAAAACATTGTTGAGCGTGTTAATTGCGATTGTTACATGCGTGATGAGCGTTGAGTCGGAACGGACATAAAAAGCATGATCTGTTTAATATTACAATTTGAAATCAATTTTCGACTTCACATTCGATCATGCGTTTTAACCATGTATTTAAAGTAATCTCCAAATTTACATTAGAAGATAGAATTTTCGAACAAAAATAAATACAAAACCAAATGACTATTCCTTTTTTATTGACATACTTTAAAAGGCATTGCTTTTATCAATGTTCAATTTTAAATGTTTCTCTAAAATCAACATATAAAGGCCTTCTTTCCATGAACAGCACTTTTCGGCACTCGTCTGTTGCGAATACTAGTTTTACTCTCTTTATGCGTATTGTACATAGAAGAAGAAAAAGAGATTAGGCAATGTCTTTAACATTTAACAAAAATATTATTAGATGTTTGTTTTTACAATTTAATGTTACATAAACTTCGGGTATTTGCCTTCTTGTTAAATTTTGTTCTTGAAAGATTAAACACATATTATACTGCCCCACTCGGTAGCATTTCCACATGGAGTTATCGCAGTTAATATTTCAGTGTTGTTGGTACAAACTTACATGAAACGAAAGCACATCTTCAAGTGATGCTCAATTCATCAGCTGAGAGCAGTGTCATGAACGTCATCTTCAGGTGGAACTCTACCCATCAGCTAGAAACAGGTATCCCATCTATGGTATTCTGAACTCGCATGCCTTCACCTTGATCTTGATGCGTCGATCTTCGTGTATTTTCACCATTATTTGGCGAGGAAGTCACACAGCTTCTGGTATATGATTTATTTATCTATTTCTTGTCAATTCAGATTCGATTTTATTCTTGAATGGACTCGGCAATACGAACATGCATCTTTTAGGCGTTTTTTTTTTTTAATGTGAGTTCTTTTGGAGGTTTTTAAACACAAATCGCTTGTTACCGACAAAAACTCGTTTTAGCGGCGGCGCCGTTTTGTTTGTATGGGGAGGTTCGATTTTAAGAATTTTACATCCATTCGCATAATGTACATCATAAAATCATGAGGTGTTTGGTTCAAAAGCTAAACAATCCATGAAACACTAAATCAACGATGTTAATTGGTATTGAAATCATTTTATGCAATTTTCGCGCGGTTTCGTTTCATGAGTGCATGCGTACAACTCATTACCTGAAATATTTCACAACGGAATACAAGCGTCTAGTAAAACATCGGCATTTGGACTCACAAAACAATGGTTACAAGTGATTGGTCAATGTTTTCCAGATTGGTTTAATGTAACTTACAACTCAATATATTTACAAAACAAGCGACAGCACAGTCAGTCACTTTGTAAAGGGAGATGATCATAAACTTGAGAGGTATGTCGGCCTTCTATACATTGGAGCTGGTATTTAGATAGGAACGATTCCAAAGTTAATTTGGAAACAGATAATGTGATTTAATCATGTGTAAATAGCAGTTACATATATCAACATAGAAAGAAAACTGAAAAAATAAACACATTCGATTTTTTTCGCAGAGCAATGTGGAATTTGATAAGGTTTCGGTTTTAAATTTTTTTTTTTTTTGCAGTTTCCATTCGGGGGTTTGAGTATTAGACGAGACAGCAGGAACCGTTTTTACACGTTACCCAAATCATGAATTGTTCTGACAACGGTTATCAAAAACAATCAAGGAGACTTTCTACCGATTAATATTTGTTTTAGAACTGGACAGATAAGGCTTTACCGGCACGATATCGGGTCCACGGCGACCTACCCTGTCGAGCTGTCCTCACAATATTTGGATCACATGGAAACGATCGAAGAGTGTAAGAATTAGGAATTGCTTGCGGACAAAACTTATACATTATAGTGTCATTCAATAACCGAGACAGACATTTGAATCCGGCGACTTACTCATTCCGGTTCCGCTGCAACCGTCAACATATTTTACTAACGCAAGATACGCACGAACCATTTCATTATCAGATTTTGTTGTGTTGGGCGCCAAATGGCAATTGGGTTGGCTAATATAACGGGCCAAACCAAGGTTATCAGAAAGGTTACTTGAGAAAACCACCACTTATAGTGTGTTAATGTGCCAATATCACTATCGAAGTGACAAAATGTTTTATGTTGTGTAGTGGATTTGCCCCAGTTTTCGTTCTTGAATCAAAATCCTGAAGGAAATCACAAATCTTTCATCTGTATATGTGGAATTGCTCAAATTCTTCTAGAAAAAATAGACAAGGGCTGAGAGGATGGAGTAATTGAACCAGTCGGTATGAGGGCGTGTTCTCTTCTTTGCAAATTGAACATGCAGTCATATTTTTATCTTTTGTTTCATATTGTTTTAATAATTACATTGTTATATATAAAACTTCATCTTGAAAACTTCTAAAAGAATAATATCGAATCTGGACAAAAACACAAATTCTTTGTTTACCCAGGATTGTTTTCAACTCCTAGAAATCTGTAATGCTCATATATTCCATATACTCTATCCCTTTTCTGTAACAAATAGCCAGAATAACATAACATCATTTGAGAAAAATCCAAGAGATAAAACACATATCTAAACATCGGTCTGCTTTGCATTTTGTAAACGAAAATCACTAAACCACAAAATCCCAGGTCAACCTTGTTAAAAAGGTGATAAATTCTATCATCTGTTTAAGTAACAGGTCTGTCCAAAGCATTGCAAGAACTATTTTACCCCTTAGTACACTAACCTGTCGACTCACTGACGATATTTTTATGCATTGACTATATTGTACAACCCTTTATCATTACTTTAAACATTCATTTTTTTTATTTCAAAAGTTTCTTTTTATTATTATCTTGTATTATTTTCCTTTACATCAGGTGTTGCCAAAACACATATGTGCATGATTTTACAATTTTGAACAATTCTGCTAGAAAATATGCCTTACAAAAATTGAATAACAACTAGCATTAATGACAGTGCTGATTTGCTTTCGTGAAATTGTTAGTAAGACTATTCCAACACAATAAATTCAAATGAATTGTTTCAGGATCCCTGTTCCATTGCACTGTGGTGTTCCCGTTTTACAGTAACCTCCCCTTAACTTCCACTTGGATATAACTGTAGCATAGTTTGGTTGACCAGGAAGCTCAATAGGTAGGGGCGATAGTATAACAATCCGAGGTCCAGGGTTTGAATCCCAGTCTAGCCCCACTGATTTTTACACGAGAACACAGTTGTTGATATATCATTTTGTTCATCTCATCATTTCTCATTAAAGGTCTGCAAGGTATGGTTTTCTTTTCAGAAATGATTTATCAAAACTATAGTTATGCCAGAAAAAAACAGTGTCCAATACGACAAATCCTTAGTCATGTCGATAAAAGACTTCATACCCGTGTTGGCATCTACATTGAAAATGGCCAGAAGCTGATGTACAAACATACAAATTGCTACAATATTTTAAAAGTAGGTTTATTTCTTTTTTTTTTTTAATTTTTTTTTGTAGGGAGTTGTGCATCAGAATAGTTTTTGAAGTCTTGAACCCCTCTTGTTTATAATGATTTTTTAAGCCTGGCTTTTAATTTACTTTTAATAACTTTCAAAAACTAATTTTAACATCTGTGCCAATCATAGCCTGCTTTGTCCTTTGACACCAGCTTCAGTTTTAACTCGGAGGAACAAAATTTCAACCTTCTGTAAAAGTTACTTCAAAAACAACTAATCTGTCACATCCATAAACAAATGACATCTTTTGAAATGGCGTTTCCTTTTTTTCTTTAATTTTCTTGTACTTGCATACACATAAAACACAAGCGCAATGTCACATGTTTTATTTGTTCTTTTTACACACTTTCATATCCATATAAGTAACCGACACTTTTACAAGAAATGGTAAAATAATTTCACATAATGTACATTAAAAAATTCTACAAGAAGCCATGATTGACATAAAGGTTACGTAAAATTCCAGCGTCAATTTATATTATCAGTGAAAGTGATGACTTTTATACAACAATAACAACATGGGCATTCGGATCAGTAAAATATCCACTCATGAAAAGCAAGAAATGTTTTGAAAATGACAACTATGCTATCCAAGTCTGATTTAAGTGATGATGACTGAAGACTAGACATTGTTCTTAACATTTCAAAATGGCCTTCGACCAGGTGGAGGAGGTGCCTGTCTAGGTGCTACTCCTTGCATCCCCATCTGTTGACCATACTGGGGTCTCTGCTGAGGTGGTGCTCCAGCAGGACCGTGGCCACTGATCATTCCTCCAGCCATCCCGCTGAATGACTCGCGTGACAATAAGCCCTGTTGCTGCTGCGTGTGCTCAGGACGAGACATCAGTGGGGCCCTTTGTGCCATTGTTGGCCCTTGGGGCGTGGAGATGGTCTTCAGCAAGTTGGGCCCACTCTGGATGAGGTTGTCAAGTGCCTTCTGAACACTGGGACTGTCGAAATTGATGAGGGATGACATACCGCCCTGCCCTCCTTGCTGTGATGCACCATTACCCATAAGTGGTGCTGGATGGCCTGACCGTTGAGGAGCCTTGGGCAACCCTGCTACCTGGCCAAGTTCGCCAGGGCCATTTAGAATACTGAGGATCTTTGCCTGTAGCTCTTGTTGCTCCCTTTGTAGAGTGGCCGACTCTTCTTTCCTCTGTTCTCCATAGCCTCCCCGACCTACAACACAAGTAAACAATTGTTATCCAAAAACAAAGTAGTCCTAACAAACAAAAGTAATACTCTAATCTTAGCTATCATTCAAACATATTTAATATTAAACCAATACTGTTTCATACTTTTTAACACTGTGAAGGTAATAAAACAAACATGCGGTTTTGAGATCAGCCACTACAACCTCCTTCACTCACTCTGTAGACAAACGAACACTCAATTACCGGACATGCAAAGAAAAATACCTACCATCTTCCATCCTGGGCAAATGACGGCCATCTGCTCCCATTTGCTTCTCTCGTCTTTCATGAAGATATGATATAACTTTATCTAGCTCTTCCACTGTCAGCTGTCTACTGTCGGCCAGGAGATTCAACAGATATAATAAATCTGAGCTAGGGGGTACAAAGGGGCCAGAACTCCTTGCAGCGGGGGCAGCAGGGGCTGGGGCGGCAGCAGCGGGTGCCGCGGGGGCTGCAGGAACGGCCACGCTAGCTTTCTCTCTGGACGTTTTGGTGTATTGATCAAAACTCCGACTGATCAATGTTACGGCATCTTCTACTGGCATATTTCTGTGTTCTATACAAAAATCAAAGACACATTCAAAGAATCAAATACACCATGAAAACTTTATTAATCATGTTTAAAATCAGTATCAATCAACATTAATGCATAAAATTCATCACCTCATAATCAGTTGTTCCAGTATTTAATCCATAAAATGTTGGTGTTACTTGTGCACTTTTATCATGATATTTTTTGTTTACCTTCTGCTGGTCACATTATCTTCTTGTGTAAATTGTTAAAAAATATCTCGAAAAGTCCGAATACGTGGTTTTTAAATTTTGCTATATGATCTTTTTTATAATCGATTTATTTTTAAAACAGTGTCACACATTTACATCGAACCACTTACGGATGTTTTACTTTTAAAGTCTTGTTGGCAATATACGCTGAAAATAGCACGTTTCTAATATTACGAGCAAGCGCAGAGCTGCAGAATTCGTTTTACTGACTATAAAAAAGCCGACTATCTTTTTTTATTTATTTTATTTGGACCAAATCACAAAAGTCCAGTTGTGATCAGCTTCGATGTTTTAAGTTTATATTTCTTTAAATATTTGCTAAATGAAATATTTTTATGATCTGTTTAAAAAAAAAGGTTTTATGAAAGTTTATTGGGTATAAGATATATTGAATTTTTTATAAACGGATCGAGTGACATGCATTGTTTTAATCATCCTGTTTCATTCCGTTTTTCTGGGTTTTTATATTATTTCGTATAATCATTTTAATGGCCTTGGTTACAAAGGGTTTCATTCAGTATTGAAGTTTATTTCAGCGATCAAATTTTTACTGTTAGGGGAAATTCTGACAACACAGAAGAATTTGTCAGAATCAAAGCCGTCAAATGTCTTGAAATATTTACAGTTTTGGTATTTGTGCACGATTAGTTGTTTCATATGAATTAAGATAAACTATTTCAAGGTATATGAACACGACAATGATGGCCGGCGTGTTTTGTAAAATTTTCTTCCAGGTATGCTGCAAATACTGCTGAAGTCAGAAGACAATGAAGAAAATACCGCAAAGTTTTTCGTAAAAGTTTAAAGTGTAATCAACCACGGTTATTTTTCTCTGATAGGTTATACATTGACTTCCTCTAAAACACAACCATTTCACTGTTTACACATCCTCCTGCCACGTTTTAATCGGTATAGGTTAGCTTCCACAGTGGTGATGGTATGTATTTAAAGTTTCTGAACAGGACAGCAATCTCAATGTGTACTACAGAAATGGTATTACTAAACCTTCAAAATAAGAACATCTGGGTAACAACAATATTCACAACAAGCTCAATCTTTCAGAACTGAAAGCTGAGGTAGGTTTGTTGAATCAAAATATATATTGGGATAATATAATTCAATTCACAAACACACATGGTTCAACAATAAGACTGACATAACTTGTATTGAATTTCATTATGGTGTCTCTGCCAAGCACACAATTTTGAACTCCCAATTGTAACAAGAAATTTCTCTCATTCTGTTAACACTGTTATATAGTCTGCATCATACCATCTGATATTTAAGGGACTAAACAGCCGAGTCGTCAGTATTGTAAACATACTTAAGTAAGAACTTTGTGCTGTGATCAGCGTGCACCGATCTGTACACCCCAAAATTGTAACCTACAACTGAAGTTACTAGCACTTGTTGTCATTACTGCCAGGTGTTTTCAATGCTACAATCACATATCTGTGCTAATAAAAGTCTGTTTACAGTACTGGTCAAGGATGTGTTATAGGAGATAGACAGTACCATAACCATAAAAACAAAACAGTACTTACCTTGCGGTGTCCCATGGAGTATGTTCAGCGTCAAAGACTGGTGCGCTTCATTTTGGCTGTTTACAACAATTGCAAACAAGACATTTCGCTTTGTAGCCTCCTCTATCATCTGCTGAATTGTGCGATCTTCAGAAATCACAACAACTTTGGAAAATAATGGGATTGCCTTTAACTTTCTCTCCAAAAACTCAGCGTAATTCCTACAACATCAAAAGCAAGAAGACTTCATCAACATGGTATCATTCTAAATAGATCACTTATTTCAATCTTCTTTCCTTATCCCGATGAATGTTTCTCAAGTCTAAAGGTCTGGTTAATGTATGAAGTTGAAGTGAAATTGATATTTTACGAGTGTAGTCAAATATCATTTTTTCAATGCCAGAAAATAAAAATAATCACATTAACATCATCATCCGAATTATGCAGTTAATTCTTATTCCTGTACTCTATAACATGAACCTTGTGCTGTGTATTTTTTATCATAATTTTTGAAGATGAAGTTGAGTACAGTGAATGTATGAATGATTTAACATTCAAGTTCAGATGCAAGCTTTAGCTGTTGCTTGAAGCTTGCATCTGTGAACTCATTTATGAAGTTGAAAATATGAAAGAAAATTCCTAATAAGCTGTGTATCTCATGAGGCTGATCAAGACTTACTTAAGCTGTGTGTTAAGGATGATAACTTCACAGTCAATGGGAAGAGTTCGTTTTGGTGGTGGAGGTGGATCATAAGCTGATGGGTAGGGTTCTCTGAAGTAGGGATCTCTATAGGGGTCAGCATAAGGATCTCGTCTTGGTCTGCAATAAAAAACATATATTAAATACATTGTTTGATTAATAAAACATTTCCCACTTTAAATAAGCTTTAAGTGAATTAATTTTGCACAAATTGCTTTGCTGAAGTAAAATTTTAAAAGAAAAATATAAACTTTGGAATGATGTAATGATTAATTCATTAGGCGATGTGTGTAAAATCAAAACATATCTTTTACAACTCAATATTTTGACAGTTTTGGAACCGCTGCAGTATATTTATAAAATTCATTGGATATTGAATACTCCTGCCGTTAAAATATCTCAAAATATTTTCGATGTTCAAAAGGACTTTGACTATTGTGGTTTATCAGCAATAAATAATTAGATCTAAACAATACACTTACACTCTGTAGGGATCATCTCGATATCTGTCAAAGTAGGGGTCATCAGGTGGGGGTGGACGTCTGTAGGGGTCACGGTCGTAGTACGGGTCATCCCTACGGACAGGGGGTAGGGGTAAAGCAGCATCTCTGTAAGGATCTCTGTACCGGTCCTCGTAGGGGTCACCTCTCAGGGGTGACCTTTCCCGTTCAGGAGGCAGGGCTCTGCCACCTCCCGGTGGTGGAGGGTAGCTGTCAACACATAGAGGATCTTGTATAAATGTTTCCAACAGGTTGAACAATTCATGTGTTAAGAATCATTTTATTAGTTTCAACATACAGGCAGTTACACAGTAATCCTTACATTATAAGCAGCAGTATATGACAGTCTATTACTAGAAATAGGGTCCCCAGCAGGTGCTTGATATTATATAAATGATAGGACTATGAGTTTTGCTAGTTAGTTTGTTGGTGTTAATTGCCATCACAACAGCTATGGTCAGATGAAGATGGTTACCACAGATGATGGGGTCACTCAAATTAACACACTGACACACCCATATAATGTATCAAATGTATGGTCCTCTTTTTCTGAGCAATCTCAAATTCTCAAATCAAGTGATAAGAAAATTCAGCATTAAAATCAAGATATCTGCAATGTGGCCATATTTTCCTTTGATCAAGCTGAAAATGAAACATGCACAACAAAGAATCACGAGGAATCTATAGCTTGAGTTTCCTCTGGCCCCAACACAAGACTTAGAAATTTTGACAGATAGATGTCTGGTGTGGGGCCAGAGTGCATTATATTACTATGTAAAAGCGTGGAATTCTCTAACACCGTTTGGTATTGGAGAGTTTTGAGGTACTGACAACAACAAATCTGCTATGACACAAAACATACCTCACATAAATTGATAAATGGATTATTTATTGATCCAAAACTGCCCTTATTATCACCAACAGCTGCTACATTCCATCAGTAGAGTCCTTGGTTTTTCAATGGTTCAAAATTTTCTACCTGAGCGACGCCATTTTGTAGGTTATGCAAATTACATGAGAGTGACTAATCAACAAAAAGAGGCGGCCCGGAGCACTTCAAAATAAAAATAAAAAACTATTCCCTTTTCGGTGAGCTAAAAAACCACAAAAACACAGTATATATGGCAAAGCAATCCACAGTCCCCCATTAGTAAAGATTTCTTCATTTACCAAGCTGTACACCTATCTAAGGTTATAGGTCACAGTAACATACTTCTTGTACTCCGCAGTCCGCCAGCCAAGACATACATGCATACCAAACCTGATTACTCCAGGTGAAATAGTATCGGAGATATGACCCAAACAAACTTTTTAAAAAGGTTGAGGTCAAAGGTAAAAGCATACAAGTAGGTTACAATGACCTACTTTTTGGACTTGACACTGTGTCATCCTTAGTCAAAGATGTACTTGCATACCATATCTGGTTACTAATGGTGAAATTGTCTAGAAGACATGCCTCGGACAACCTCTGTGGACGGATGGAAGGACAGAGTATAAAACCTATAGAGGGTGCAGCATGTGGGAGTTGTAGTTATTGTAAAAAAAAATCTACAGTAAAATTCTCCAGTGTTTTGCCAGTAATGGGACAGAAATCCTTAAAATGAAAACTAATATCATTTCCTTTGGAGTTAGAGACAAACTTATTGTATCGTTCTAAAAGTACCAAACTGTGGGGTTGTAACACAATTTCTTGCATACTAGACCAAGATATTTGCATTTCCGGCGGTACTGGAAAATTCAATCCGACCCACAAGTTTAGATCGCTTACACGCACAGACTGGCGGTGGAATTATAGTGACCTTTCGGGGTCACGCTATTCTTCGTGACGTCATACTATGACGTTTTTGGGTCAGTCTGGGTCATTGATGCCATTAACAATTGCCATCCGTGCGGCATATGCAAATGAGAAATGTGCAGACATTCTACAACTTTACTAAAAGAGCAGCTGTTTTTACGGGTTTTAGGTAATAAGCAAGAAATAGAATCCATCCCTGATGTGAGGTAAGGATAAGGTCATTCAAACCCTCGGGATAAAATATTGAGCAAAATACCCTAGGCAAAGCCTTGGGTCTCCTGCTCAATGTTGTATCCCTTGGGTTTGAATAACCTTACCCATACCTCACATCAGGGATGGATTTTATTAATAATTGAATACACAAATAAGATTTACACAAATCAACAGTGACGTGCATACTACAATGAACATAATTGTACTTGATCAGGCCACAACACTGGTTCACATGCAATTTAAAACTGAAATTTTAAAATCCTGTTTTCTACCTATGACAAGTCAAAACCATACAGCATAGGCCACTTCTGTTTTACAACTACTTCTAAATAAAGCATGGCAGGTCTATAACTAGGTATCAGGGATCTTTGCTCATCTTTAACAATCAAAGAATAACATTTTTTTGTATTTGAATGATAATTGCTAAAAATCCAAAACGGAGGCATTTTTGCAAATAATAAAACAGCATGCAAGGTGTTTGATTGCGCCAGTGAGCATATTTCAGTTTTGATCCTTGGTTCAAGGCTAACAAAATTGAGCTCAAGGCTAAAATATGCAGACTTTATTTATTTTTTACTTTTGTAGACATATTTTCTGAATTCTTTTAAGAGGATTCCAATAATATACTATGAAAAATGTCCAATTATATATAGCTCTATTGACCATTGGCAGATGTAGCAAAATTACAAAATCATCCACATTTCCTGGATAATCTGAAAGGTAACAACACATGCATTTAGATACAGAGTGGAAGCCGATACTGAACACACTTAACTGCTGGCCTGCAGTTACCTTTCCTTATCAGATGGATCCACTGCCCCAAGTCTAAGTGGATTCAACCGCCCATCTCTCCCAAGTAGAGGAGGTGGCAATCTAGCAAGGAGAGGCACAACAGGACTTCAAAATACATCATCCCTTCAAAGTAGTTTGAATACATCAACTCCCACAACAGTCATACTACACCTACACACATCATGAACTTATCAGGCATAATGCATTTGGCAATTGCATAGGTGATTTACGGATGTGGAACATCCGAAATCTTCAGCATAGATCTATACATTAACACACTAGCGGTCCTTGGGAAAGTTCCATATTTTCCAAAATAGAGCAAATATATATAGCGGTTCTAAGCACAGTTTCACATAAATAACATCCATGGATAACAGTGCCAATATACCAACACTCATAGCAGTAATTGGAACCATTCTATATACCTTTCAAACAGTGTCTATAATGCAAAAATATCAACATCTAAATCAGTCCCTGTCCTCACCAGTGTCAATTGCTACATCATTGCAGTTTCATATACATCACTTAGCCTCAATATACCTGCCAAGGACCGTCAATGCATCAACACAAATGGCAGTTCTTTGGGCAGTTTCGTAAGCTTCAGTGTCAGTGCATATCAACAGAAGTGTGAAATGTGACCAGGATAGATTTATTCATTTAATGTCAATATTGGTTTTGTGTAGCCGAGGTGTGGCTCATAGCATGAGCTACTGATGGTCCTCTGTAGCCAGTGAGTGGCACATTGATGGTCCTCTGTAGCCAGTGAGTGGCACACTGATGATCCTCTCTGTAGCCAGTGAATGTTATGCTGCTAGACTATTATTGTAATGGAGCCAGTATTTGGCACACTGACTAGGCTACTTACTGATCTGGTACCAGTTTGTGTTACTGTGACTTTTGGCTTTGTGTACATGTGTGGCATATTGCTATGGCAACTGATTCTGTTAAGCCAGTGTGTGGCACACTGGACTGTTACTCCTCTGTAGTAAGTTGTCATACTACAGTGACTTATGGTATTGTGTAGCCAGTGTAGCTGCTTGAACTATTAATCTTGTTCCAGTTTGTAACATACTGCTTGGCTATTGGTCGTGTGTAGCCATGTATGACATAGAGGAACTCCTAAGACACTCACCCTCTGTCACGGTCACGGTCACGATCACGGTCACGGTCATAGCCTGCAGGGGGTGGTGATCGTCCTCCAGGTCCTCCTGGGGGTTTTGGAGGGCCTGATCTCCTACCAGCCATTGCCATCTTGACGTCTACAAAAATAAAGCCAATTCAACATGGTAATATATTCTGTTCTCATTTTATACATTATGTATGTAGAACATTGGGAAATTCAACATAGGATTTATGAAAGGGGTCTATCTTACTTTCAATTCATAACCCCTTGGGTGACATTTCACTTTCTTCCCCAAACACACACACCCATGAAAGAGTCCTGTATTACCATCATCTGAGAGGAGTATTTAAAGTCATGGTAGTCTGAAGGTGTTTGGCTATATAAAATCACATCAGACGATGAAAAGAGATGTTGTGCATATTGTGTCTACATAATTTTACAGTCCAAACATGCATTCAAGTAAAATGTTTAAGTGTGAAACAACTACATCTTTTTGGTAAACACTTTGCTCTGTAATCTGACAATAAGCCTGCTGTAACTCTGCACTGGTAATGATGCATGTGAATCCCGTCCAGATTCAGGTTGACTACTTTGTGTTTAATGAAGTATGACTGGTCGAGAACCAACATTCCTGGGAATATTCCTGTTTCTCAATGTATCCAAAAAACACTATACTTTCCTGTAGACGGATTGTCTAACAGAAAATTCAAAGTAAATTTCAGACATTTATAATTGTAAATGGACCCAGATGGTGGTGGCCAGACTAAACAGTGACATCATCTGATTTGAGGTCACAATTACTGTTCCTCTCATGAATACTAATAACTTCTTATAGCTCACATATTGTTTGTTTCTTAGGGTCTCCCCTTCACAGTGAAACACATCTCGAAGTTCACTGATCAATCATTCTGTCGACCATTATAAAGTCATACATAAACAAAACCAGTACTTTTGGAATGGAGCCTTTGACTGGGAAAATGTGTTGCAGTAATCCAAACTGGGATTTTTTATTAATTACACCAACAATTTTGTTTTGTGTTGTTTAAAAGACTTAAGACCCCCTTATTCACAATATATTTAGAATTTATTCTGGCAAATAATGTCACTATTTTTCATCAGAGACAGGGCTGTTTGGGACTGAAATGATCCAAAACAAAGCCCTGCACCAGTACCAGCTACACAAATCTATTAATTTGAGAATGGTCATAGTTACCGATTCGCTTTCCTTTCAGCAATCCTCCGTTCTCTACCTCTACGGCTCTCAGTCCGTCGTCTACCTTCTCAAACTGGACAAACCCAAACCCTCGCTCGTGGATCGAAATACCTACAAAAATGCAGAAAACGATAAAATCTCCTCATTAGTTCTTGCTTTTAGTTTCGGACACATCATCAGACAATTATGATCCATATTTATCTTAATGGTCATCTACGATTTTTCCATCAACTTTTTCTTTTTCCAATTAATAGGGAAGATTAATTCATATGTTGTCCTAAAAAATATTTGAAGATGAAGTTGAAAATCTGGATCATGATTTTCTGAGGAGAAAAAAGCACTGTCCTTTTTCATTAATTTTACTACAATGTGATTTTGCAAGATATATATAAAAATTTTGATGAAAACAAATCTTTGCATATGTGATAATATAACTTGTTATAAAGTGTTACAGCTTTCTAATCATATTTTTATAATTTGAAAATGAAAACCTTTTCCACATTAGGTGATATGTTAAGCAAGTATGTATGCATTGTGAGAATAATTAATTCATTATACTTATAACAGAATTCATGAGCATACTGGTACATAAAAATTCATAAGACTTTTTTTCATTTTTTTTTTTTTTATATATTTTCATTAAGTCAGTGCTTAGTTTATATTCCTATTACTTATTATTAACATTAAAATGTTTACTACATATATATATAACTGATCTGTGAATAATTACTACCGGAGTCAGCTGCTAATAATTCCCTGATATTTGAGTTAACTCATTCACCCCTACATTCATCCTCGATATCCAGGGGTTACGCTCACTTTCGCTGTCTACACCCCTGGAATTTGTCATAGCAAAAAATTGAAGGCTCAGTGTGCGCCACTTTGTTGATGAGACAAGAAGCTAGGTTAATCCTTTAATATACATCAAAAGAATCTTGCGGTTACGTAACAGTAAAAATTAACAGGCTTTGAAGTCGGGCGTCTATCCTTTATAATCTTCAAAGGACAGGTATCAGCCTAATGATTGGTCATTTTTTTTTAACCGAGACCAATCAAACAGCTATCTTCATGCCTTCAATTTTGCTTTGACATATTCCAGGGGTGTAGAGAGCGAAAGTGAACGTAACCTCTGGATATCGAGGATGTCCTACATTTTAAACTGGACTTGTCCAGGCTTTGAGTTGGTAAGTTTTCAATGTGACGTTAGGGGTGAATGGGTTAATTTGAGGAAGTAGGCAATAGTTACAGACTTGGTAATACAATACATGAGTTCAAATTACATCTGTTGATCAAACATGTACTGTACAATATTTTGAAAATCCCGTATTTTTCATTTTAATGCTTAATAATCTCAGTGTAACTTAAGAGGTAGAAATGTATGATATTGTGCACCTTCATTTAATGAATTCATACATTGAACAATGAATTTATATACATAAATATATAACAATTTTAACAACATCCTTTTCCCGATTAATGTTATGGTCTGTATTTTTAATCAGGGCCTATTTATACTTCTATGAAGTAATCAGTCATGTACATGTTTTTATCATGGATTGAGAAACACGCAGTAAAAGTTGAATACCATACCTATACTGTCAGCACATTTAAGCACTAAATTGAATGCTTCATACTTAAGCCATGGACGATATAAAAACGGTAACGAAATATCACGATAAATGGTTTACTCCGGTGAGTGAATGACAGCAAAATATCGCGTTTTGCATTTTATGATAATTCATGTTATTTCAAATCTTAATCCAATAATATTCAAATTATGCACATCCCATTCCTGATTGTATTAATTATACAACACTTTTTCAAACATAAATCTTGCAGAGCACACACACAGCATACACATAGGCATACTAATGTTTATATCATAGAACATGTCTCACCACCAATGCAACCTACTCAGTATATACATGTATATATATAATAGCACTGCCAAGTTTAAACATGTTGTTTATTATTTTAGTTTATTAACAGTTTTTGATTTTACAGGGAAGAATATGAGAACCAATGTCCGCATAATGAAAGGTACAGTGTAATGGGGTCTATAAGCAACTTTAATTCAAGGTTCTGACAATGGCCCACCTAGTGAGTCGAAACATCTAAACATTTAATAAAACCTGCTGATAATTCCCATATGATTCTGATATCTTTCTTTTTTCCCCTTTCATCATTTTCATTTATAAAATGACTGATTTTGAAAACAAGCAAACTGACATTTAAAATCCGATTTGAAATCAAACACACACATCCAACACACTTTCAATTAAAGATCACAAGAAAACACAACCATAGTTTTTGTCAGAACACTTTATTGACAAGTCCTGGTGCAGATTAAAACTGTTGATCATAATGGCAGCACCTATGCACAGATTGCACATAGATAATATTTCATCTGGAGCAGAATCACAATAGTTATACTTGTCAAATATATTTTGATGTAAATTTTATTTCATTTTTGCTCAAAATAATCATGTAATGAGTAGTCATCATAAGAAACTGTTTATCACTGTAACGGAAAGATAAAGCACCTGTTTCTTGTCATTAGTCAGTCTACAGGTGTTCACTTTAATATGCACGGGTTAATATAAAGACAAGATAGCCTACTGGACCAGTTGATTTTTATGCCAGGTAGCCCAATCAACTAATTACCCAAATCATCAATGTCCAATGTATTAATTTCAATAATTTGCATAATTTTGTTTTTAGATCAGGTAATATTTGAGTAAAGTCACTTTTTTGGGTAAAAGTCAAAACCAATTATCATAAGCTAGGGAACAGACTTCCTGCTATAACCAAATTTCGATTGGAAGTTGATCATATAAATTTAGGTACATACTTTTAATTGATAGCTATATGCAGTAAGTGTACTGTCAAACACAAGAATAACAACAGTTTTGTTCTCAGCATAACCACTAAACCAGTGATCTGTCATGAAATAAATATTTGAAAACAATGAACACAACGTTAACCTGCCCTGTCATGCTCGTTCATGACAGCTCATTTGAATTTGACTTACTAAAAGTTGGCCTTTGATTGTTTACTTGAATAGCATAAAATGTAGTAACTAGTACGTATATCATGTATGTAGCCACCCAAAGAAACTACATGGCTGTGGTACGGCCTACCTACAGCACATCAAGATAAAAATTTGAAGTGATGACATTGCCTTGATTATATTTGAATTAGCATTATTTTTTTTTCATTACAAAAAGGAATAGAAGATAATTTTGACACCTCAACATCCATTTTGTGATCTTTATAAAGTGTACCCTTAGTGATTTGCTATACAATTACGCTAGTGTGAATGTCATGATGGCCTCCATTTCGGAGATATTTCTATTTTTCTACAGAACACACCTTTGCCTCAACAGAGATCGCCTCAATACGGTTAGCCCATATCTGAGACATCACAAGTTCACAGCCTTTTACATCGAACTCCCAAGTTATTCAAATATGTTCCTTCATCAGTAACTGCTGTATACAATATTTAAATGTATAAGGAAAGTGCTACATACATATAAACATTAATTTTTACAATTTAAATTGTATATATATACAATACATTGTCATTATCAGCATGATCTGACTCCTCAAATTTTATGTAAATTCGCAATCTGAAGCTGTATGGCTGTTCTCGCTCTTGCCTTTACCTTTAATGGTGGCCTCTACAACTGTTGAACTTTTGACGTCGCAGTCAAAAAAGTATCCAATTCACCGGAAGTTATGATTATGCTAATTAGTCATTGAAGGTCAGGTTAAAATCGTACATTTCACAGGTCATTATCTCGGCATTGAGCGACTCATTTTCAACATTTTCTTTTTTCGGATAAAATAGCATAATAGTATTTATATTACTGTTTTTACTCAGGGTGCTTTGATGTGTCTAATTGTTAGCGGTCCGGTTTCAAGTCAAAGTAACACTGTGCTGGAAGCAAAATGTAAGAAACTTTAAATTTACATTGTACAGTTGTCGATTTACAATGTGGTAGGTGATGTAAAGTGATGCTATTAATAATACTTTTGAGGCCAATTCTTACAAGGATAAGAAAGTCCCATATACTTTAAATATTACAGCAACCTGTGTATTTGCAATCTCTTCATGCAATGTTTATACAATGCTGATAAATCGGAAATCAGCAGGGGTTCATCTTTCGTTAACTTTTGATGACGATTTTGGTAAAGCAGGTTTTGGAGTCGTCTATGATCTTTCTGACTGGGACTTGATCAAAGCAACTCGACGTTCTCTATATGCAATCTCTTTATGCATGACTCAATAAAATTTCAAATTTCAAAATTACTTGACTTTCTGTTAAAAATGTCCTTTACATTCTCATTTCCTGTAAAACATCTAAAACACCCAAATTAATAAATCAAAATGTATTTGCACAGAAGTAATAGGCATGCGAAGTGATTTACTTCAGTAACCTAGGTTACCAAGGTAGTTTTTTACTGGAATAACCCTTACCAATTTTCTTTAAAGTATCAGCTTTAGAGTTTTAGATCAATTGGAATAAGTAGTGATAGGCAGTCAGTTCAAGTCATAATTGATAATCTGTTTGTAATCGGAAGTAGTAAACTGATTGATGATTGATTATATATATGCGAAACACCAGTGAAATTATCAAAAGTGTTAACCACTTTTACGGACCTTATCACAACATATTGAAAATACTTATAACCCAACGCTGTAATGAACTCACATCAGATTATCACTGGACAACTGGGAAGTCTATATAAAAACAGCACTTACATATAAGTGGCCATAGCAGCATATTTATGTGTACACACAGTAGGTGATTAATTGATTCCAGTTTACTCCTACAGAGGTACATACACATTTGATTTCTTTCGAGGGGAGTCACTGGCGGATGACGACGCTCGGGATCAGTGTTTTCAAAAGGTTTACCTGTATTTCGAGTTTTAACCTCTACTTTACACGACACATGGTATTTGGGTGCACAGCGAAATTTAACCCCACCCCCCCTTAATTTGTACTGAAAACGAAACCACGAAATATTGTCCCTCCGAATTTAAAGCGCTATACAGTACCTGGGTATTAAATAATTTTACAGTGAATACATTTGACACTTTGATTTCAATAATGAACAGATTATATCGTGTATGGAATTTGTAATCAATAATCGGAATCGGAAAGGGCAAACCAGTTGATTTTAGATGATAATCGATCATCAGCCCATCAGTAGTAGTGTCATAAATGTCGTGATACAATTCATGTCGCCGTCAAAAGCAATGATCATCATACAGTGATACAAGTAGACATTTTAGTGCAGATTTAGGATGCATTGTAGGGAACAATTTAATAAGATATTTTTTCTTCTTTGCTTTCAGTTTCCATGATTTAAATGGCTTATTTAATTTCAACAATATATGTAAAGCCATTTAATTTTCATCACACACAAAATTTAGAGCAGTTTTGATTTTTTTTAATGTCCGATCTTCCGAATACGTCGCAACGTTTCCCATGAGATTTTCGAACATAAATTATTTTCAAAGAAGAAAATTATCCATGGAAACGAAAAATTATGTTTGCTGTTGCCGATTAAAAAGTGTAAGATAACATATTGTTGCACAAATCGATAAACGCAAATTATGTTTTTGTAAGGATAAAAAAATATCTCTGTAAAGTATATAATTTTCACTCACATTCAACCAGGGACGTATAGTGAAGGGGATTAGCAACTCCCTCTCTGCCTTACCAATTTTATGACACGTCAATCTAGACTTACCTCCCCCTGATTCCGGAGCAGATAGCGAGCGCCACCTATCTCAATTTTGACAAAGCAAGATGGCGTCGATACCGCTTCGTTAGATTCAGAAGTTGGTGTGAAAACAAACCAATCTCGATAAGTGTTCTTACGTCTTTTGTTTATCCCATTGTTATAAGCTGATTGTATTACTTTTAATTGATAAAATCTGTGGTATCATAGTAATTGATGTCTCGTTTTTGGGGTATATTTTTCTATTTTTAAACGCGATGTAACGCGTGGTTCAGAGTATTGTGGTGGGCGTCGA